>NC_134882.1:18311414-18318914 GCF_041734735.1 Babylonia areolata | reverse complement strand
TTTTTTCCCTCTGCTAAAGCTTACATTCAGACATGTTTACCTACAATAAAGATACTACGAATGATAATTATAAAAGGGATGAACATTGGTGATAAGAAAATTGGAATTGAAACCGCTATCTGCATTCAGTCGTCTGAACTCTGAAGCAGCTTAGTGGTGATTATTGTTTTCACCAATTAAGGCAACATCAGTGGAATCTCTCAAAAGGAAATGTGGATCGAGATCTGGTAGCTGTTACTACTTAACAGTCTGCACAACTATAATATCATAATCATCATTTTCGCCAGAAAAGTTAATCAAACACAGGGACGTTCACATCGACCGTGTTACATATCACACGTCACTGACAGACAGACAGGCAGAGACAGAGACAGAAACAGACACACAGAGACAGACAAAGACAGAAACAGGGAGACAGAGACAGACAGAGAGAGAGAGAGAGAGAGAGAGAGAGAGAGAGATCATTTCGGTCTCTCGATCCCGAACGAAGAATCTATTTCCATATCCTTTGAAAGATTAGCGTGTGTTCATGCCTTTAATAAACTCAGTAAATCAAAACGTGTCTGGATGTTTGCAGTCTGATGCACAAAGGCAAGGCAAGATGACCGTAGTCTACTTAACAGTCTGTACGTGAAAAGTGCGAAATGCCCTTAAGCAAAACGTGCCTAAAAAGGCGGTGCATCGGTATTCTGCTGCCGGATTTAAAGTGTTCCATGGATGATGGACAGGTGGATGGATGGACTGATACATGAACATGTATCAATTTCATACTTGTCCTCAGTACTTGTATCGACTGACCACACCATTACCGGCTGATTAACTCCGTGGTGGACAATTTGCAAACAGATTCATCAAGTTCGTTTAAGACTAGCCTGTATATTGAGGTATGAAAAGAACCATTAATTTGATTAATTAGGCGATTTGATTTTGACTGATTGATTGACTGTTTGACTCAGTGGTACTAGTAGTTTGTTCTGGCGATCGATGGACTGGTTGTTCGACTGACTGGTTTGTTATCTGACAGACTTCACATTCTTAAGCCCATTGTTGCATGGTTGGCTGTAGCCTGCATGCCGGTTTGGCTGGCTGTATACCAATGTCAAGACTCTTTGCATGCATGGTCTGGCACATTGCTTGATTTCCTTGGCAGGCTGTTGGCTAGTGAGCAGACGCACTATTTACTGGGTTTTTATTAAAGTCAGTTGCACAAAAGAGGAACGTACATTTTCAACGGATTATCACGTCAGTATTGGTAACACTTGTGGTAAATCAGTTTCAGTTTCAGTAGCTCAAGGAGGCGTCACTGCGTTCGGACAAATCCATATACGCTACACCACATCTGCCAAGCAGATGCCTGACCAGCAGCGTAACCCAAAGCGCTTAGTCAGGCCTTGAAAAAGGAATGCCAACAGCACCCGGTGTTCCCAGGCGGTCACCCATCCAAGTACTAACCGGGCCCGACGTTGCTTAACTCCGGTGATCGGACGAGAACCGGTGTTTTCAACGTGGTATGGCCGTTGGCTAAATCGAAGTGGCCCACATGGGGGCCGAACCCACGACCTCCGCGTTATCAGCACGGTAAAGACATGCAGAACTGGGTGTCTAATGGTTGACTGACAGGAGACAATATTAATACGTCACAGACAACACGTCATACTCTCCTGATGAACTGATCCCGATGTAGGGGGCGAAAATTTGAGTGTAAATGAAAGTGAACAACTTCTTTTTTTTTTTTTCCTAAAGTGTTTTCCAGAACTTTCCTGTTGTCCTCGAGTCACTGTAGGGTCGCCCCCCACACCCCCCAACCACGCCCCCCACACCCCCCATGGAAATGTTTTCAACTCAAAACGGTGCGGTAGCAGCAGTTACATTGCATTCTCTCTCTCTCTCTCTCTCTCTCTCTCTCTCTCAGAGGCTGGCATACATCTATGCATACATACACACATACGTACAACGTATATATAGCCTACTCTTCGAAATGCACATCGTGGACAAGAAATATATCTAACACCTATTATCAAAATTCTATGGTTTGCGATTGATACCGGTGTGTAGCTTTTAGGCATATATATATAATGTGTGTGTGTGTGTGTGTGTGTGTGTGTGTGTGTGTGGCATATATATATATATATATATATATATATATATATATATATATATATATATATATATGTGTGTGTGTGTGTGTGTGTGTGTGTGTGTGTTGTTGCTGGGTTTTTTTTTATGTGTTCAGTTGTCTCTGTATGACATAAAACTGGTCATGCAGCTCCGCCGGTTTGCACCCATGCAAACCTTCCAACAGAAAAGCAAATACGCGCGCGTATGCCTACCCATGTGTGCACGATAGAACCGATCACGAGTAGCCATAAGCGGCTTTAAGTTTCTTAATTCTGTCTTTCGGTCTGCCAGTCCATCCGGTGTTCCATTACCGTACGACCCTCAAATAAAATAGTCTTTCGCGTGACTGTGGTGCACTTGAACACACGTAGCACAACCTTACCTAGTAACTAAAGCCTCCCCAGGCAACAGACGTGGGTCACACGAGAAAAATTCTCTCTCCCTCATATAGCCTACGCACACATCCACACTCCCATTCACACGGGACACACCCCCACTCCCGCACCCCCCCTCCCCGGCACACACACACACACTGATGCACATGCACGCGGGCGCGCTCACACACACACACACACACACACACCACTGATGCACGCGCACGCATGCGCGCGCGCGCGCACGGCACACGCACACACACACACACACAAACACACACAGTCACTGACTCACTCACTACTATGAAGCCGATTATTGTATTGTATTGTCATGCTTCGCAGTACCCTTGTTATACACTTAACGTACCTGTACCTCTTAATAAGGTGCTACACCAACAACCGAGGACCCGAAGATCGAGTCTTTCAATCCTTTAAAACTGAACTCACGCACCGTGTATGCTGCACCCATAGCTGTTCATGTACCCGTAACGTGTACCCATGGTTGCCCTTTTGCCCCTCGCTCGCACCCATTGCTACAGAACGCAGCTCGAGCCGGGTTTCTGAAGCAATACGGCGAGGGCGCCTGAGGCACTATTGATCGGCGGATGATACAGTCCTTACTTGAAGTTGCTGTCCCTATGTATGATAGTCGTGTCCGACTATGACCATCAGAACAGCAGATGAGGCAACTGTTATTCCAACCAACTGGGCTAGATTTCTTTTTCTTTTCTTTTTTTTCATAGTAGAGAGTGTCTTACCGAAATTACATCCCCGCTCTCTCGGCCAAGATGGTTTTAGGACAGTTGGTGTTGGGGGTGGTTCCCAAAGGCCAGCTAGACCCAAAGGCTGCAGCACTAAGGGTCAGTGCAATCTTGAGGCGTGTGTAAATCCAAACGTACACGTTTTCAGATTGCACGAAATCCGACTGGCGCTGTGGGCGATTCGGTAAAAATGTAATTACAATACAATACAATACATCTTTATCAGTCCATTTGGAAATTGAATTGTGTATCCACTGGCTCGTTCGTCACTCACCCTGCACAATATCTTAGCTCACAGCCAAGTCCAGCACACTCACAACATGCAAAAGGTTGGACGAAAGATTTAAAAAAAAATTTTTTTTAAGGAACATGAAAAACTAAATCAACACAAGCAACTGAGCAATACAACACAGCGGGTACATTTCCCACACATACACCCAAGTCCCCTTATCCTCCTCACACACACACACACACACACACACACACACACACACACACACACACACACACACACACCCATCCCCCACACGCACACTTTGTAAAATAACATGAATATCAAGAAACACAGTTTCATAATTGGGAATGCTTCTATAAAAATCATTATAGATTGTTAAATGGCGCGTTTAGTATTTATTTTTAATGCAATATGCAGTAAAAGAGATATGTTCTCCAGTAACACGTACATTTAAATGAAAGTTTCCTGAAGAAGAAACCCCGCGACAAATCAATCACCATAAATCATATGATTATCACATATGAGAGTTGTTCTAGGCTTGAGAGTGGTGTCAGACATTTCTCACTTAAGGACATTCCCATCCGGAAAGGACGGAATGAGAAGTCTGTCATATCGATTTTTGATCCACGCCTCAGTGGTCAGTGGTTGAGTGGTCAAAGTCGGACATCCGCCCAGTTCAGCTGCGCAAGGTAGGCAAACAGTTAAAGTGGAACAATCATCAGTCAATGACACGAGTTAGTCCCCCCCCTCGCCTCCCTACCGCCTCCCCCTCCCCCCAACACACACACACACACACTCCCCCAGTTCCGACGTTAATTCTTTTTACCCCCCCCCCCCCCCCCACCCGTTTTTTTTTTCTTCTTCAACAATTCATTCCTTTATTTATGCATTTATTTACGCATTTCTTCATGATCAATTTTTGCAGTAAATCTATCTATTTGCTTGTTTCCATTTTCCATGTCATTTTAGTCACAACACAGTTTGTTTGTAATCATCTTGTCGGATTCTTCCTTTCTTCCTTTCTTTTCTATATGTCCTTCATTTCCTTTCCATTTTATTCTTTCTACACATAGTATACAGTATACCCCTTTCCTCCTGTCTCTCAATCTTACCTCTTTTATTCCTTCCGGTCTTCTCTCTCTCTCTCTCTCTCTCTCTCTCTCTCTCTCTCTTTCTCTCGATCTCTCTCTCTCTCTCCTTCCTTTCTTTCTTCCTTCTTTCCTTCTGTCTAGTTCCACCCTTTCTTCCTCATTCCTTCCTTTTTTCTTTTTTCTTTAATTGAAAAACACCCCCCAAAAAATCCCACCCTATTTTTATCCGGGGCGGAGGGTTGGGGGAGGAAGGATCGTGGCGGACGAGTGACAGGGGGAATTTTGACGTGGGAGGAAAAGTGTCTACTGGCCGTATAAAACGTGACACGGGCCGAGTTGACCTGGTAGGAACAAAACTCAGTCAACCAGGGTGGAAAGACGTTTTTTTGTCGATCAGAAAGGGAAGCCGTGAATAGGAAAAGGTGCGTTGGTTTGCACAAAAGAAGTTTGGCCCTGACTAGAAGCGTGACTGAAAATCAGTAACCCCTTCCAAAACAACAGGTGAGAGACATAATATGATCTGTTTTATTGTTCTGCTGTTGTTGCTGTTTATTATGATGATGGCGACGTTGTCGTCGAGTGATGTTATTTGGTGTGTGTGTGTGTGTGTGTGTGTGTGTGTGTGCCACGGTGTGTGTGTGTGACAGTGTGTGTTACAGTGTGTGTGTGTGTGTGTGTGTGTGTGTGTGTGCCTATGTGTATGCGCCCAGGTGCGTGTCTATATATATTGTGTCTGGGTGTGTTTCTCAAGTTTGTTTGTTGGGTTTTTTGGTTGTTGTTGTTTTTGTTGTTTTTGTTTTTGTTTTTCCCCGTTATTTTCATGCTGAATAATTTCGATCGTCTGTAGGTCCATCTGTCTGTTGACGGCGAAGCAGTATTTTCTTTGGCCAGTGTATGAGTGTACGTCTGTGTGTACAATGCGAATGGTGCGCATGTGCATTTGCGTGTATGCATCAGCACCACTGTTCATTTTAGGTACTTTAAGCTTCCACGTAAATAAGATGGCACTGGGACATGAGCAAAGTAAACAAACTAAAGGAAAAGGTGTTTTTCTTTCTCTGCTTCATTCTATCAATCCAATAGGAAACGGGCATAAACTTGATATTATCATTATTGTGTTTATTATGCAAACATGTCATATACGTGCATTTGTGTGTGCACATGTCTGTCCCGCGTTGGTGCGTACTTACTTTCGTGTGTATGTGTGTGTGTGTGTGTGTGTGTGTGTGTGTGTGTGTGTCGGCTTCAGTAGGCTGAGGTATTTTGTCTCAGTTATGTCTCAAGTTTTTTTTTCTTGAGGAGATTTTTTTTTCCCACCAAGGCATGAGAGGGTACGAGACTGGCTTGATGTGGGTGGAGAGTAAGGTGTGTGTGTGTGTGTGTGTGTGTGTGTGTGTGTGTGTGTGTTGGGGATGGTTGGTGTGTGTGGGGGCAGGGGCGTGGGGTGGGGGTGGGGGGGGGTAGGTTGAGAGGTTTACTTAAGGCGAGCCATGCATAATACACTCGCTCAGTCAGGCTATATACAGTTTGTCAAAATTTATTTACACAGCATGGGCAAACTTCTAAGACACAAATTTACTGTCGTGAAATCTCGCTCCTAGACGCATGCATGAATACACGTACTCATGCAATACAAAAAAACAACAACAAAAAAACCCACATAAAAACAAAAAATGCAGGTTGTATAATATTTCCCATCTTTGTGAATTTTTTTTGTTTTTTTTTTTGTATTTCAGTTAAACACACACAGACACACACAGACACACGCACACACACACACACACACACACACACACACACACACACACACACACACACACACACACACCAGGCGCATTTGCTTTTGTATTGAAAGGTTTGCACAGGTGCAAACCGGAGGAGCACGGCGAATAAATAATTTGTTTTAGGTGTGTGTGTGTGTGTGTGTGTGTGTGTGTGTGTGTGTGTGTGTGTGTGTGTGCAAAGATGAACAACGTAGTCTGATCTATCCTGAGGTTAATACCAGAAAAATACTATCATCATTTATGTTGTGTTTCCTATAGTTTGTATTCTGTTTCTGATAGTTATATTTTTCTTAATTGTTTATGTTTAATCTTGGTGTAAAATACTATTGCTGTTATATAATATCCTCCATGCCCCAAAAGTGGTGAAAGGATTAAAGATTCTTGATTCTTGTGTCTGTGTCTGTGTCCGTGTGGATGTCTGTGTCTGTCCGTGTCACTATGATTGTGAAAACACTGTCCAACAACTGCGTGACCAGTTTTATGGCATACAAGTGGCCTGTGATAACCTTTCCCCAACTGCAACCTACTCAGTTATTCAGTGAAATCGGAGAGATACGACTTTCTTGTTGTCCATTCCAATCCGTGTTCGTATGTATATTGTGACATTTTAAAAATTGATGATTATACTGGTTACACAAGAGCGAGAGAGAGAATGAAAGAAATAGAGAGAAAACAAGAGAGAGAGACAGAGAGGCAGACAGACAGACAAAGAATCAGACAGACAGACAGACAAACAGACACAGAATAAGAGAGAGAGGCAGACAAACACGCAGAGAGACAGACAGACAGACAGACAGACAGACAGACAGACAGACCCATATTCAATATCTCAGCCATGAAGTGTGGCTTGGGCTTCAGACGATGGAATTTGACAAACTTCCGCGGCCACATGAAGGGGTATGGTAACTATATACACTTTTTTTCTTCTTCTTTTTTTCCCTTTTCTAGCGTTTCTTCTTGGTAGTGGGTTTTTGGTTTTTGTTTTGTTTTCTACTTGTTCTTTGAAACAAACTGGTGGTTTTCTCTGCCGTCTTTCTGTGGCATTCACCCTTTCCTCCAGTATAACCAGAACAATGTATCATACGCCTTTAATACCCAGACTATGTAATACCAGTAATCTAAAACCATCTTGCTGTG
>NC_134882.1:18301414-18306414 GCF_041734735.1 Babylonia areolata | reverse complement strand
GTTTGTTTTGAGCTGCTCGGCTCTTAAAGGGTTAAGAGAAAGATATATTCCAGCCAGATATTTCCGACAACCTTGTACATTCAAGTTGTGCTTATTGATGTCGTCCAAAAAGCAAAATGATGTATGGAATTTGTCCATTTTCCTGCACAAAGCGTTTAAATTTAGAGAAATTGCAACCTCATGATATGTTTTGCAAATGTATCTGTGTTTCATGTGATTTTGGTTTTCTCGTGTTTATTCAAACAAATGTGACGCAACAAATGTTGTTTGTGTACCCCTTCATAGGGGCTATGGCCTGATGAATAAATCATCCGTATCCGTCTCTCTCTCTCTCTCTCTCTCTCTCTCTCTCTTACATGTCAGATAAAGAAGACGGGGACAATTTCTCTCTTCTCTTTCTTTCTCATACCAGAAAGAGAAGAGAGCATGGCTTGTCATCACAAAATCGAGGTCAGTTATTTCCAAAGCCATTAACTTGAAAGTTAGGGAAGGCCTTGTACTACTGAGCTGTCGTCGACAAACACAGTAGAGCAACGGCAATACCCACCTGCTTCTACCATCACCTTCACCTCCCCAGTCACCCCCACTCCCGCTCCCCACCCTCCCCTTCCCCCGCCACTCCTATGGTGTACCCCTTTTTCTCCCCACAGGATCAAGTCAACGCCACCGCCGCCGTTGTTACGGGTACATGCTGTGTGTTGGGTACACGGCGCGTCCGTCCGTGTTGGGTACATGGACAGCGCGGGTACATGCCGCTGATGCGCTTTCACACAAATACTACGCCTCAAGGTGTGTTTCGGTACACTTGGCAAAGCCTGTGCCGTGGTGACGATAATCCCTTTGTGAAGCTGATCGTGCACTGTACCCTTATCAGTTCCCATTCTTATTGTTCACTTGTGAACTGTCAGTCCGTTGCCAACTGAAATACATCACGTGGTGATGTACGTAATAATTGACCGCAACATATATATATATATGCTACATACATCTCAAATTTTACATTCAGGACAAATCTCGCCCACGTATAGACGGCTGACGCCATTAACTTTTCTCTCCTATAAAACCTGGCGTGAAACTCGGAAACTGACACAGACAGAACAATTGTGATCAAGCAAACTCCAGCTATCTTCCGCTTTGTTCTGACCAAAAAGAAATATTTCGAAAATTTGAGTCCGTCCGTCACTTTTAGTTTTCGTTTCGAATTTCACTTTGAAGGTGGTGTCAAAGTGTGCGGACTGATCAATCCATATACGCTACACCACATCTGCTTTAAAGAAAAGAAGAAAAAAAAAAAGTGACAGTGGCAAGGAGTCTGTTGTTAAAGACGTGGGGAACACTACAGTTTGGAGTGAATGATTTTTTTAAAATTCGATCTTCTAAGTTTTCGTTTTTGACTCATCGAGGGTGTTCCCAGTGAGTTTTCGAACAGTCGTCACTGACAGAGTTAGGCTTCGTTTCACTTCCTGCAGGTGAGAACACTGATTGTTTCCCTTGTCCCAGCTCTTGTTTGCGTAAGATAAAAAATAATTACAGGCTTGGTCTAGAAGAATACGGTCTTTTCTTTTTAGTGTATGTGTATTTTAAGTATTGAATGTAATTTATAAGTCGGATAATGATGTAGACCTATTTGAGTCACAGTCTTGTGCTCAGTGGATTATGTTCAAATCGAACAGAAAAGACTGCAGGAGCAATGCTGTGCTATGGTTCGGAGGCGGTTTCTAGCAAAGGCCTAAAAATAAATATTTAAATCTACAACTTACAACTTACGGGCAACACGAAAAGTGTTCGGCATCAGTCAATTTTTTACTGCAATCAAAAAAAATTTAAAAAGTCCGAGCACCGCGATTTACTAGAATCACATATGATTTTAAATGCTCTCAAATTCCCGAATGTGCAAATTACGACAAATGCTGAGGGTGGATAAAAATTATTTGCATCAGAAACTAAAGCGGGAGTCTTGTTTGGCATAGGTACTATTATACATACTTGTTTCACAAGCAGAACTGGATTCATTTTCTGCTGTGCACGTAATACCAACCAGGGTTTATTTGTCTGAAGACCCAAATATAATCCTGGGTTCGAAATCTGACAAACTAGTTGCAATTAGTGCTAACTATTAAACGTAAAAAATCAAACAGAAAGTCACTTCTCATTCCCTTCAAATTGAGCGTGCCAGTTTTGTTGAAATAATCATACATGTGTGTGTGTGTGTGTGTGTGTGTGTGTGTGTGTGTGTGTGTGTGTGTGTGTGTGTGTGTGTGTGTGTGAGTGTCTGCTTACGAGTCAGCTGTGTCCCCGCCGGGCAAATCTTTTCGGTGACCGATTGCATACAGTTATGAAGCGAGGCATTATAGGCTATTTAGCAACAAGTCATTGAAGTGAAAGTCCATCCATCATTGTAAGTATTGATCTGCTTAGTACCGGCGGTACCAGACACTGGATGTGGACACACGTTTCTCTGTCTGTTGGTTATCTGACCGATATGCACTGGTCCACTAGCCGAGTTTGACCAGCTACACTGACCAACCGGTTGTACGGCATGCCACAATCACTCAGGTGTGAAGTAGTTGTGCTGACCATGACAAGAACATGTACACACGGGTGGCCGGTGGTTTGTTCGCAAAAAAATCTGCTGAAAGGGTCTGGTGCGTGGGACTTTGCGCACGTATATATTTTGGGGGGTTTAGTCGACACAACTCGAACATTTAAAAAAAACAACTAAAAAAACATTTCAAGTTATATTTTTTGCATAATCTGACATGTTTTGTCCTTTGTTTTATTTTATGATTTGTTTTGTTTTGTTTTGATCTATTCTATTGAAATGACGGTTTATTACATCAGACAATTATGTGGCATACAAAACAGAACAGGGCCAAGGACTTATCCCTGTAGGACATCATAAAATAGCAAAGTTTCGCTAGAACATTTGCCATTTACACAGACAGTAGGACTGTAACCAGGAAAGAGCAAGATCGTGGTTGCCAAAAGAATGTTTGAGTCTTTCAATGAGGAGTGTATGATGTCGATTTTTCACTTGCTTCAGTGGCGGCAGAACTACTACAAACGGTAGTAGTAGCACTTCTACTACAACTAGAAGTAGTAGTAAATAGCAGTAGCAGCAGGAATAACAATACCAAATGATTAGCATCAGCGGTAGCAGTACGTAGCGGCGTCAATATGAGAGTAGTCCAAAAACTATGCCAGACCAAAAACAATACCAACGAAAAAGCTTTAATTAGCGGCAACAGCAGTAGGAACAGCAATGGCAACAGTCGTGGTAGAGGTTAGCTGTAGGCCTAGTTGTATAACCATTATAATCCTTTCCCTCCCTTCCTTCAACCCCCCTGACCCCTAACCCCGAATGAATGTCTCTCTCCCCCCCCCCCCCCCCTCTTCAAAAAGTCGAAATGTAACAAAGGACACACGAACTTGTAACTCCCCCCCCCCCCCCCCCCCCCCCCCCGCCCCTCACCCCCCCCCTGCCCCTCCCCCTCCCTCACCCCCTCCACCACACTTTGCGGTGGGTCGCTTCTCCCCACCTTGTACGGACGGTGGTCAATGCTAACATCACCAGTAATGTTTATACTGGGGCAAACTCATTCCATGCGAAGCGTGTAATTTAAACACAAAAGAAGAAGAAGAAAGACCATCCACCGATGTGACTGTTTTCTTTAGTTCCAGTTGTTGACCTCGAGCCAAATGTTTGCAGGGTATGGTTGGAAAACGTGTGTTTACCCAAGAGATTTGCGGAGTACTCAGGCCGGACCATTGGTCTTGTATTATAGACAGCAGGATCCCGAAGATTCTCTTGTATGGCCAGTTGAAGGAAGGCCACCGGGAACTTGGAAGACCCTGCAAGCGCTTCAAGGACACCTTGAAGACAAACCTCAAAGCCTGTGGCATAGAAATCGCTTCCTGGGAACCTGATGCCCTTGACCGCTTTCGCTGGAGGATGCTGTGCTCTAGTGGCATAAAGACGTTTGAAAACAAGAGAACGCTGGCCATTTAGGAGAAGCGTGAGCGAAGGAAGCAGGGCTCAACTTCTGGAGACGTTTTCCGTTGCAACACCTGTGGGAAGTGCTGCGCATCCAGAATCGGCCTCTTCTCCCATATGAGGACACACACCGACAGTTAAGCCTGCCTGCCTACTCGTCCGTCGGTCCGACGGGAGACTTCATAGTATTCAAGGGCGTACCCACAAGAGATCTTCTTGTGTTCGGGATGAGTCCTATGTCCTGTAGGCTACTGAAGTAGTTTATCGCTCGATATGATGAAGACGATAAACGAGTGTCCCACGTGTGAATATGTACTTGGAGCATGTAAAAGAACTCAAGGCAACAGGTAATCTTCTACAAAGAAAAAAAATCAATTTATACGGGTAAACAAATTAATTATCACGCAAATAAAAAAAAATAATAAAAAAAACGAAAAGAAAAAGAGCAGCATCACATTAATGCAACACACTCATCCCATGGCGAGCAACCTGAATCTTGCGCAGAGAAATCTGTTGTGACGGCACTACACTACCCTACCCTACCCTACCCCCTACCCTACCCTGCCCTACCCTACCCTACCCTACACTAAAACGCAGTGGAGTACAGCTCAGTACAATACCCAGCATAAACCACTGCACAATAAAAACACAACCCCCAAAATAAAGCACCTCCGACAAACGAAGTACGGCTGCCTAAACGGCGGGGTAAGAAACGGCCTGACACCCATCAAAACAAAAACATGAACAGAAACCAGAGGAGATGAAATGGGGGAAGAAGAATTATTGTAGGAGAAGAATATTGACTGCGGTTAGAGTTTACAGTAAACATCGACAGTATTTGTAGACTTTATGATTATATACGTTAGATATATATACGTTATGTGTATGTATATCATTGCGTGTGTGAGTGAGAGAGAGAGAGAGAGAGAGAGAGAGAGAGAGAGGGAGGGAGGGAGGGAGGGAGGGATGGAGAACACAATAAATATGATGATTTTTGTCTATTTTT
>NC_134882.1:18273914-18291414 GCF_041734735.1 Babylonia areolata | reverse complement strand
AGACCTGACACCCAGACAGGCTATTTTTAGACTGACACTGATTGACAGATGCCAACACCTGGCAGCTGGCATGAACAAGATGAAGGTCACATTGCACAGCTGTGGTATTGGATTTTTTGACATGCTCTTTTGAATTTGACAATACTCGCATAATTTGCGCCCGAACTTTTAGATATTTTGCAGACTTCTTGATGATACCCTAACGTTACTGTGTGAAAATTTTCAATGAATTCGGTTTCTGTATCAAAGAAAAAATACTTGCCAAAAAGTGGTTCACTTTTTTGGGGACACCCAAATATATATATATAAGAATATCAACAAGAGTAGTATGTCTTTAAAACTTGTAGTCTAAAAAAGCAGCAAATTTTCGGTGTGAAAACAACTTCTTCAGGCAAGGGTATATATATACATGTGTGTGTGTGTGTGTGTGTGTGTGTGTGTGTGTGTGTGTGTGTGTGTGTGTGTGTGTACATATATACATTGTGTGTGTGTGTGTGTGTGTGTGTGATATAGGTATGTGTGTTCCATAGGATTAGCAAATCAATATCAAAATTAGACATAATAATCTTTTGTTTTCACACTCAGTATGATAATTACAGACTCAGTTATTGATTTGCAATCATTAACTGAGTCTGTAACTATATCAGTGGAAACCATATTTTCATTGATTTTTAAATTCGAAGAGACAGTGCATTCTGTTTTCAACAAATCTAGGCTTAACCAAAAACGTCTGGAGTGGTCATATCCCGAAAAAATATGTTCAATATTCTCAACAACAAAAGTCACAATTACGATTGGTTACTAATCCTTAGAACTACATTAAATTCGTTCCTTCCAATAACTTACCTGCATAATACGCGAAGTTGTATAGCTACTTCAGTTTTGTCTCCTGTGTTGTTTTGAAGTTTATGAAAAGCTTTTTCCCACTATGTTCGTTCCCAGTTTCAATCTCAGACTGACCTAGTTCCTTAGCATATAGAAATCATAGTTGTGGCCCGCGATAATAATTATTGTGATGCTGTATGTACTGCTTTTTAACTTGAACCTCCAGTCCGCAAGTGACGTTACTGTATTCAGATCAACCATATCGGCGATTTGTGCTCTTGTTTCAAACAGGTGTCAAAATGTGCGGACTGATCCACTGCATGTAGACTTCACCACATCTGCATAACAAATCAAGAGGAGCAGGTAGATCAAAGACTAAAGAATCACTGGTATCAGTATCAGTAGTAGCTCAAGGAGGCGTCACTGCGTTCGGACAAATTCATCTGCCAACTGAAGCAGATGCCTGACCAGCAGAGTAACCCAAGAAGAAAAAAAGAAGATAATACTAATAAAAAAGAAGACAATAATGATACTAAATAAGCAACAACAACAACAACAACAAAGCAGAACATGCAGACACACACACACACACACAACAGATATGCAACAAACATGCAGTTTCACCGATATGAAAGCACAAATAAATACGCATAAACGCACACACACACAAATTACCCTGCACCCCTCTACCCCACACTCATTTCTAGGCTGTGTCGCGGCTTCCACCACAGACACACTAATGAAACAGGATAGTAAATAAACTGGGCCTCTTTCCGCCTGCACATCTACTCTCTGGACATGAAAGAGAGAGATCAAATCCAGGTTAGCACAGCGATTAATAGGAACAGTCTCGATCCCATGAACCAAGGTCAAAAGAAAGTGTTATCCAGATACTCAAGCATGTCGATTACAAGGAACTACCCCCCTCTTCCTGCCACCATTCGTTTGAAGTGCAGTTCAGTTCAAAGCGTCACTGTGTCAGTTCGGACAAATCCATATTCGCTCCACTGACAAACAACATAACCTAGCGTGCTACATCAGGTCTTCAGGGAAAATGTACCAACATATTTGACTTTCTGATCTCCGAGGAACGAAACGCGTGCTGTAGTAAGCTTATAGGTGGAAATACACTGCGTAAAGGCCGCGTGTATACTTGCTGCATTCTGATGTCATGAATTTACATTGATTTATAATTCCCGACGTCTCAAAGACAGTCGGACTCAAAAACTTTTGTTGCCTGAACCTCATTCATCAAAGAACGAAGTTCATGGGTTCTTTTACAAATTATATAGTGGCACGAATAAAATTATATAGCTCATAATCTTATTTCAAAAAAAGTTTCTGTTATTTGTTTAAAGATTTATGACTAAAAAGAGTTCATAATAAACTAAAAAGAATATTTTTTTCAGTACAATATATTTAACGTATTATTTTCAATATAGTTCATTGTAATTTAGATTATATATTGAGTCTTTATGCTAATAACAGGAATATTTTATACAATTAATATATATTTCAGGGGAGAGCACTCCGTTTTGGTTGGAAACTTTAAACAGCGAATGTTTTGAAAGAGGATCGGTAAATATATAATCCAGTTGATTGTTCACTACTATTATGTGAAACGTTCTTCTTCTGAATTTTGTTTTCATAATATTTGGTCCTGGCTTTGAGTTCGGGGCCCTTTGTGTAGCTACAGTCTCTCACCACCCCTCTCCCCCGCCCCCCTCCCCCTCATGCCGTTTCTCCCAGTTACTGAAATAGCATGTGCGTTTGTGTACGTGTAGTGGTAGCAGGCCTACTTTCATGTGTGTGTGTGTGTGTGTGTGTGTGTGTGTGTGTGTGTGTGTGTGTGTGTGTGTGTGTGTGTGTGTGTGTGTGAGTGTGTGTGTGTGTGTGTGTGTGTGTGTGTGTGTGTGTGTGTGAACAGAGTAAAATGAATTATGTCTGTCATGAAACCTCAAAAATTTTAGCACACGAGACACACACATACACAACAACACAAATAGGAGAGTTTCTTTTTCAAGATGGTGTCAGAGTGTGCGGACAGATCCATATGCGCTACATCACATCTGCTGTAAAATTGATCAAAGAAAATACAAATAAATGGAGCCGGGGCCCGGCGGGGTGCCAGTAGAGGGCAGCCGAGATGCCGACTGAATCTCGCACTAATAAACCCAACGCACTGATCAGGCCTGGACACGGGAGAATATTCTAAGTTTGTGATAAACATTAACATTACAAATAATGACAATAATAATCATGATAATGAAAATAGTAATGGTAATAATAATGAAGATAAAAATGATAATGATAGTAGTAGTACTGAGTAGTAGAAGTAGTAGTAGTAGTAGCAGTAGCAGCAGCAGCAGCAGTAATAATAATAATGATGATGATGATGATGATGATGATCATGATCATGACCATGATAATCATGATACTGATACTGATAATACAATAGACATTTTCTAACTTTTGTGAGCGGTCATCAAACTGGAAAGCAATATGGAAGGGGGGACAAATTGGTAAAGGACTCGGACCGGTATTTTTGTTTGGCTTGTCTCCCTTTACCCACCTCCAGGATTTGGTGCCAACAAAACACACACACACACACACACACACACACACACACAGAGTCACATGACTTGTAAAGGTTGAGGACACACCGACAACCCGGCCGGCCCCGCGCAACCTTTGGAAACTTGTAAAAAAATAAAAAAAAAAAAATAAAAAAAGTCTCCGGATCCTCGCACGCTCAACAGAATGCAGCCAACACCAAGAAATTTAGAAACTTACAATACAAGACTTTATTCACTCACAGACATACTAGCAAAAGAGATAGCAGTGAGGCCCCGACCAACTCATTTCCCTTTGTCCCCCCTCGGCCAGCCTCCTAACCCGCCATTACAATATTATAAATCGCCTCACTGTTTCAAGCTGATTGTTTTTCAGTGAAGGAAGAACGAGAGAAAAATAGAAGTAAACAAATCACTACATTCGCTCAAACACACACACATCAAAGAAATAAACAAATTACCTCATTCGCTCGAAGAGACACACCCAAAGAAACAAACAAATTACCTTATTGGCTCGAACACACACTCAAAGAAACTAAACAAATTACCACGTTGGTTCGAACACACACACTCAAAGAAATAAACAAATTACCTCATTCGCTCGAACACACACACATTCAAAGAAATAAACAAATTACCTCATTCGCTCGAACACACACACATTCAAAGAAATAAACAAATTACCTCATTCGCTCGAACACACCCATCCCTTTTGTGCACTGCTCTCACACATACATACGCATCCTCTACCCGGTTCATGTTTGCGGGGTTCTAATCAGTCCTGAGCGGCGTGGCATTGTGGTCCGAGGCAAGCACGAACCGCCAAGACGTCGGCAGACAGAGTTCCGGACTCCCTGCAGGCAGGAGAAACGTTGGGATACGCGGCGAGCACGCCCCAGTTGGACAGCCAGTTTCAGTTTCACCCACGGTAGTTCACGCGGAGCGACGACAACACGGATGACATTACCCAGGCCACACTCGGGCACTAGGGGGTTGGGGGGTTGGGGGGTGTGTGTGGGGGGGGGGGGGGGGGGGGGGGGGGGCGGAGGGCTGCAGCAGCTGGAAAGATGGCAGATACACGCGGGGAGGACCGTAAACTGCAGAGAGGACCGCAGACACCCAGGGAAACTGCAGGAATCGTCTAACTCTCTCCGGAGCTGTAACCAGACTCAGGTTCAATGTCAATCACGAGAAACCAGCGAGAGGATGCATGTTTTATGGCAGACACACAGAGGGGTTTTGCACACACCCACACTGACGTACAGCTGAATGTTTTAAGAAACTTGATCATTATCACGAAAGCAAAACAGAATACGTACGCACACAAATATACATCATAAACATAAAGCTGGATCCACAAGGGTAGGGAGAGCTAAATGCCAAGTGTCAGTGTATCAAATACAGAGACAAAAACTGAAATACATCTCAGACCAGCCGCTGTGGCGAAGTAGTTAGCGTCGCGGACTGACGGCTGGGAGGACGCGAGTTCGAATCCCAGCGGAGGTGGGTTTTTCGGCCCGTGGCCGGCTCCTACCCAAAGTTGAGTGTGCTGTGGGCTTAAATGGGGAGACTGGGACCACACAGTCGAGTATCATCCACTTCAAGGATGCGTCTTTGGGTGTGTTGCTCTAATTATTTGACCAACACTGCAAGTGTCTGTATCTCTCGGGCCTGGTTAACGCCGGGATATCATTATGACAGGAAGGGTAGAGTACAGCCTTGTCACGGAGTCCCAAACCAAAATGGACCTCCATAGCATCATCGTCATCATCATCGTCATCCTCCTCCTCCCGAGTCCTTCATCGTCATCAATATATACAAAATAGTCTGTGGCCTTTCATGCCCTGCTCTCATGGTGGCCTCAGTTTCGATACCCCTCCACTTCCGTGCTTGGGGTGAGTCCTGTCAATGTCGTCAGTGTCGGCAGATTCATGGGGGGCTGTTGTTTGAGGGACGTGGTGGCGGTCTCCACTCTGGGAGGGACGCTCACTCAGTCTGGCTCCGCGACTAAGCCATTATTGTCGTCAGAAGGGGGCTTAGTAGGTAGTGTCCTAAGTACGTTAAAACAGAACAGGCACCACTAAACACCACCGAAGTGACTCAGCAGCAGTGCAGGGTCTCCTCTGGTGTGTGGCCTTCTGGCGACCTAACATCGATGGTTCCCTGTTGACTGCCGACGCTGGAACTGCGACGGACGAACCCGGGTGTGGCCGTGTATGGGCGAATCTAAATGAGCGGTGTGGGAGTAATGCCACTGAAACGGAGCAGATCATGGAGCAGCAACAACAACAACAACAAACAAACAAACAAACAAAACAAAAAAACAAAAAAAAACAACAACAAAAATCTCAGTGGCCGCTCCCTGACTCTAGAGAACAGGGAAACCATAGGGGAGATGAAATCCCTGGGACTCGAACGCAGTTCCAGACCTCCTGGTCGGACGAAGACCCAGGAATGGAAGTGGCACTGGAGGCCCCCCCAAAATCCTTTCAAACTCCAAATGAATGGAGCAGGATTTGAAAAGAGAGAGAGGGGAAAAAAAAAAAAATCCAGTCTCTCCCAGACCGGGTACAAATGCCTGTGACCAAAACATCTTCCACTACGACATCGACAGGTGAGCTTTCTTCTTCTAACCTGTAGCTCGGCTTAATCACATGCACGAAAAAAAAAACAAAAAAACAAAAAACAAAAAAAACAAAAACAACAACAACGTCTGAGCTGACACCGAGGGAGGGAAGGAGCACACTCACACACGGGGGAAAGAAAAAAAAATCAATCCCGAAAACATATCAACGTAGGGTCAAGTTGACCCAACTGTCCTCTTTTCCTCATCACCATACTGTCGCACGCGAGACACACACACACACAATTTCCAACCTATATGCTGCGCTGCACAGGCTATTCAACAATATGTATTTTCGATTGATTTTTTTTCCGCACAGGAGCATCATGAAGCTCTAAGCTCATATAAAAAAAATTAGAATAATTCAGCTTTTACGAATAATATATTGCTTCATTGCTGATGTTCCATTTCGTCTCCATAGACACACACACACACACACACACACAACAACATCACACACACCCACACACTTAAGTACGCGCTCGTGCGAGCGTAGAATCTATTCTGACCTGGCAAGTGTTCCCAAACCACCCCAGTGCTTTTTCGTTTCTTATCTGCTCCGTGAGTGGGCGTGTCACTAGTTTCTGACCCTCAGGGTCTCCTATAGCCCCTGGAACACGCCCTCTGTCCTCTGTCCTTCAGTTTGTGACATTTTGATTCAAATAATTCAGTTTGAATAGATTCAAGTTAATGATTCAGATTAAGAAGTAACATGGCTGTAACATAATCGCGCTGTCATACTGCTGTTCTACAGATGACATTGTGGCTTTCTGGTATGATAGATACAGTGAATGTAAAAGTTATATATATATATATATATATATATATATATATATATATATATATATCATGACATGTATATGATGGCCTATACTGGGTACAATTATCATGTCGGCTTATGAAAAACATAGATCGTCAAAGGGTGTATTATGACAGCGAAACTATCCTTGGTTTCAGCTGATATGGCTTTAATGGTTTAAAAAAAAAAATAAATAAAAAAATAAAAAAAAAGGAAGAAAAAAAAGGTTTAAATGCTTTTTTTAAGCATTATCTTGGACTGATTGCTCGACATCATTATCATCATAATCATCATCAACAACAACAACAACACCATCACCATCATCGTTAGTCGTCGTTGTCATCATTGTCGTCGTTCTTACAGTTGTTGTTGCTTCTGCTTCTCTTTCTCAGCGATGATTCTGATTGTTGTGATGGTGATGACGATGATGATGACGATGATAGTGGTGATGGTGGTTTTAGTGGTAATGGTTTTAGTCAGTTACGATGTATCCTTAAAACGTTTTTATGAACAGAATCAAAGACAGCGGTGATCATTTGTCAGCCATCCCTTTTTCTTTCTTCTTGTTTTTGTCCGGTGAGACACTCTCTACACAGACCCACACATACATGTGACGTGTGTGTGTGTGTGTGTGTGTGTGTGTGTGTGTGTGTGTGTGTGTGTGTGCATTCTCTCTCTCAGCCTCTCGATCTCTGTCTACACACACACACACACACACACACACACATATATATATATATACATTATCTCTCTCTCTCCCCCCCTCTCTCTCTCTGTATAATTATATGGGGGCGGGGTGGTGGGTGGGGGTAGTGGAGAAAGCACGGCGTCGGGGAAGGAGTTTGGCAAACAAGTCATAATACGTGTGTCAGACGAGACACACACACACACACACACACACTCACACACACACACACACACAGAGATGTATCAGTTGTCCCATCATAACAATAACGTCTACTCGCCATAAGGAGAAGCGAGTTATTTTTTTGTTTATCCATCTGTTTATCTATTAATGATTTTGTTTTTTTTTGTTTATGTATTTATTTCTATATATTTTAACATGGACCAACCATCGCGTCGTGTTCGTCCTTCGTGTATGCACTGATCACGTGGGCAAGAGTGCAGATAAGAGAACCAAAGATTATAGCAGGCAGGCCCCGATATATATATATATATATATCTATATAAGACCCCGTCAGATGGACGCACGCACACACGCACTCTAGATTTCACTGGGGACTCACTACACTCTACAACACATACGAATCGTTTTATGTTGGATTGTACTCGCCGCATCTTGTGACAGAGCTGACCATATGGTGCAGCGGCAACAATGATGTTTGCGCGCTGCCTCAGGGCTTCTTTGACCACAGTGGCGGTGGGGGTGGTGGGGGTGGTTGTGGTGTCCATGTTACTGATGCCTGCAAGGGTCAGCGGGACAGGTCAGTGTTTTTACGTCAGTTGAATGGGGGGCAGAGGGGCTGGGGGTTTTTAGGGGGACGGGGTGTTTGGAGTGTGCGAGTGTGTATATGTATGTATGTATGTATGTATGTGTAGCCGTGTACCCGAGCGGTTTATCATATAAACGGGACTGTACAAAAGAATTACTGAATATTTACTGGGACATATAGCAGGCCAGTCACAAAAGGGTTTTCCATTGTTTTATTTACAATAGTTAAGTGAAGAAGGAGAGGAGAAGAACAAAGAATAAAGAAGAGACTAGGAGAAGACAATGCCTGAATAGACATAAACAAGAACATGTCAGGAATGCAAGTGTACAGAAAGCACATGTATACATATTACATGGAAAGACTACCACTCAGTTTGGGATAAGCAACAACATAACATAACTAATGCATGTGTGAAGGCCAAACACTGGCAGGAAATGACATGTCTAATACATATAAATAGTGTAGATAAAGTGGTAAAAGGTAAGCTGGTTCAGTGAAAGTACACTGACAGTATAGATTTAAGTAAAGCTCATACTGTGTCAAAGTGACTCAAATGAATCAGTTATTATGAAGCACTATACTGCAGTAAGCCGTGCAGGAGAAAGCATAATCGCTAAATTACAATTGACAGACTGTGACACATACCAGATGGCTTTAACCAATAACTGATATTAATACAACACTATCTTGTAAACACCACAACAGAATACTACACACATTAGAGAGTCCTGACAAAGCACATTGTAGCAGTACAACTGATATCAGCATGTGAAATAATACATGAATAATAAACAATAGAACAAGTGGCTTTGATATTAAATACTAACAAACTGTGAGACCAAATAGTAAGTCAGTGCTCAATACAATGATTTGAAAACTATCATGGCTTTACCATTAAGTGGTAAATAACTTACACAAGTAATCCATTGCATCAAAGCCAAATATCAACATTGCTAAGCTTGTGCTCAGCATTTAAATCTCCTCCACTCAAGTCTGATAAGAACCAAACCTTCCTCAGTGACAGCAAATGAGAAAGAATGCATCATTCACAAGAACATTCTGGAGCAAACCATCAGTGTCCAGAGACGTCACTGACTGTGACGTTAAAGAATCAAATGGAATACCCTACAAGTACATGAGGACATGGCAATTATTTAGATCAATAGCTGAGCTGTGACTGCATGTCAAAGCAATAACTGAACAAAGCAATATCAACATACTCATATGAACACAAGTACTGTGTCAAAGAATACAATTTAGAAATCATTTGCACATTTTACACACACTACTTACGGCGATATTGGCGATGACCCTGTCCGTTGCAGCAACACACACTCTGTGTACGATACAGCAAGAGAGAGAGAGAGAGAGAACGAACGAACGAACGAACGAACGAACGAATGTTTTATTCAGATAAGGCCAGAGCCCCTTACTGAAGGGGGATTCATTGATAAATAATAATTAGAGAATGACATGACACAGTAAGTAGACAATTCAGATCAACCAAAAATTGTTAGCACAATAACAACCATATCACCCAAAATAGTCCGCACAAATATTTAACAACATTCACGAGATAACTGTACGTAGTCTCTTCAATCCTTCATATATATATATGGCTAAGTTATGCAAAGTACATTCCTGTGTTGAAGACATGAGTAAATTGAACCTAAAATTAGATGGATCTCTATAATATTTCGGTTGAATAAGTTTTTGTCTGAGGTCACACAAAGCCGGGCAACATAACAAATTCATCTTCTTTACCCGAACTGCATAAACGGCATGTATACATGGGTTCATTTAGAATGCTATACCTGAAGCTATGAGAAGCAATACTAGAAATACCAAATCTAAATTTTGTCAGTGTACATTTTATATATCTGTTCAGTCCTAACTCAATGTATGGCTCAATCACATGCGATGTTTTAAAAAGTCTAAACTGTGCGAATCTATCACTAGTTTGTATATGATCATGCCAATCTTGCCACCTGCAATCAATAATACGTTGTCTGAAACACTTTAAGAAACCTACAATATCTTCCACCCCTTGATTATCCCATACAAATGCAAAACCATATGTATTTAAACACTGACGAACACTCGTTGCCCAAGTCTTCTTACCATTATTATCTAAACTATATAACATTTTATATGCTTTAAATGGATATCTGTTTTCATTCATTCTAGTCAACTTTAGCCAATATTTAATACATTTGATATAAGAATTTAGATAAAAAGGGTATCTCCCCAGTCCACCATAAACAAGATCATTTGGAGTTCGATTGTCTACATTAAGAAAACGTTTCAATGCAAACAAGTGCACTTTTTCTGTTACTATCCTATTTTCCAGTCCCCAGATTTCTGCTCCATACAGTAATATTGGCTGAACTTGCGAATCAAATAATCTAACAAAAACACTAAAAGAACTACAGTCTACTTTATACAAAATGTGAAGAATCAAAATAACTGCTTTTTTTGTGCTTTATTAGCAATGTCTTGACATGCAAAATTGAAACTGAGTCTTGTTGAAAAATAAATCCCAAGGTATTTATATGCATTTACGACAGTTATTCTTTCGCTTCCATATGACCATCTTTCATTTCTTGCCAGATACCCTCCCTTACGAAAAACAACAATATTTGTTTTATCCATATTTACCTTTAGCTGTAAATTAGTTGCAGCAGTGTATAAACTGTTAAGTTGTCGCTGTAAACCAACTGTTGATATAGACAGCAGAATCATGTCATCAGCAAAAAGTAAAACAAACAGTTCAATCAAATCAAAAGTAACACCATGTTGACCATTTTGCATAATTTCTAACGCTAGTTCATTAATAAAAAGTGAAAACAAGACAGGGCTACAGACATCCCCTTGCTTAACCCCACGAATACAATTCACACAATCTGATAATTTTGCCCCTGATCTCACTCTCGCTTTCACTTCATTATACATACTTTTCACACAAAGATACAGCTTACCACTGATTCCATTTTTCAACAAAACAGGCCATAAAAGTTTTCTGGAAATAGAATCGAAAGCCTTTTCAAAGTCAACAAAAGCAACATACAATTTTCTATTATTTGCAAACTGTTTTTGTATTGCGGCCATTAAAGTAAATATATTGTCAATAGTTGAATAACCTTTTTTAAAACCAGCTTGATATTCTCCAATTATGTTATTCTGAGTTATCCATTCTTGTAGTCTATTGTTAATAATGGAACTGTATAACTTACTACTAATATCACTTAAAGAAATGCCTCTATAATTGTTTACATTGTTAATATCACCTTTCTTAAACAATGGCATAATTATGGATTCTGTCCAATTGCTTGGGTAGATTCCATTATCAAACAAATAATTAAACAGCTTCACCAGGAAACTAACAGTCATCTCACCAGAATGTTTGAAAAATTCACCAATCAGTCCATCAGGGCCAGCAGATTTACCATTTTTTAATCTTCTAATTGCTAATAAGACTTCTTCATGAGATATAGGTCTGTCTAGTGTATAATTATCCCCTACATTTTCTGTATTCATGTTTTCAGTTACTTCCCCCTCGTCACCATCTTCATTTTCTAACACTTTTTTGAAATGTTCGAACCACTCTTGAATAGAAATATCATTTAAAGGTTGTACTTTCTTTTTTGAGATCTTTTGTACTGTGTCCCAAAATTCCTTTTGACTTTTAACAGAATCTATAAGTTCATTTACTAATGAGTTATTATATTCTTTCTTTTTTCTCTTATTTAAATTTTTATACTCACGTCTAGCAATACAAAACAAAATGCGATCTTCTTTATCTAATGTTCTTCTACATATCCTCAACAGTCTGCGTACCCGGCGTTTCTCCATTTTACATTCATGATCAAACCAATTGCTGTCTGCTGCTTTTTTATTTATAAATATACGTTTTTTCATATATTCTGCTTGTTCTTTAACAGTCTGATTAAACTTGTCTAATGCTCTATTTATATCAACGTGAATAAGATCTTCTGCTGACTGAAACTTTTCTTGTATTTCCTGTGACTCCATAGAAAAAGAAAAATATTCTGCATACATATCATTCCAACAATATTTAATAATGGACTGATTCATATCATAATCAGAATTCATATCACATTGCCTTGTGGAGTGTTTCTCAATATATAATACAATGGGTAAGTGGTCAGATTCAATTCTTTCTAATACCTGTAATTTTACATTCTGAGATGACGAATCAGAGAGAGAGAGAGAGAGAGAGAGAGAGAGAGAGAGAGAGAGAGAGCAGGCTCTAACCAGTGACTGACTAGGTGGAAAGTGACCAGTCATCACATGCTGTGACGATTTATGCAAGTTAAGCGAACTGCAATGATGCCAGTGTGGCCCGTGAAACAAAAGGGCTCGAATAAGGCTGAATCTGATTAGAATTGTGTTTGTTACAAGGGGTTCAGTGATAGATTTCTAAATGATTCCTGAGCCGATTTACGTCAGATTGGTCACAAAAGAAACAGCCCAACACCAACTTTCTAATGAGCATAAAATGAAGTGTTGATTATTTAAGATGAATTTATAATCTTAATTTAAGTCACCTGAAAAGGGTCAGTTTTAGCGAGCTTGTCACTGAAAATTACAAACTGCGTTAAATCAGTTTAACATACAAATTAAAGATGGAATTGCAACCATTCTGCTAGTATATAATACTTGTTGTTTACTGATCTGACAAAAGAAATACGGTGTGTCAGAAACACAGTTTTCAACTCAGTCAAAGCTGTCAAGCAACGCTAGGTGTGGAGTGATTGTCGTTAAGTGTCAACAATGAAAATCAGCTTTGTATCTTCTAAATGCCTGATCTGTTCTCATCCAAACACTATAACAGTGTGGTTTTTGTTTCCAACAGCAGTCACATACAGAACTGTAGACTGTAGCATTATGTATGATGAGAAAGACAAAATGACGTAAGCTTAGCATCAGTTGAAATCTTTACACTGACGAACCATTAAACTGAAATCAACTATGCTTCTTACTGATTAAAGTGTGTGTGAAGCACAACAAATAAAATATTGCAGTGAACAATACAGAAACTTGATTTAAGAAATGGTTGGAGCTTTTTTTCTAAAAGGGGATTTGCATTCAAATTTGGAATGGCGTCACGCATTCTGCGCCGTTCATTGAAAACCAGCGTGTTAGTTACGAAAAAGGCGTCTGCCATACAGCTCGTGCATGAAGCAGTATCTGAAGCCAGCTGAGCTCTTGGCTACATATGTATATATGCACACACACACACACACACACACACACACACACACACACACACAAACAAACATGCACTCACACACACACACACACACACACACACACACACACACACACACACACACACAATTTTTTCATGTATTCACAGACACACAAACTCGCATACACACACATATTCAAACACATACACAAATACACGCACACGCACACGGACATACGTACACACACACACACACACACACACACACACACACACACAAAAACCGCGCAAACACACATGCGCACGCGCGCGCGCGCGCACACACACACACACACACACACACATACAAACGCGGGCGCGCGCACGCACGCGTTCGCACACAGACACAGTCATTGTCTGATCGGTATCTGTGTGAGAAAAGCACATCTGGATTTTCAGGGAAACCATTATTGTTTCTTTGTCTCTTTCGACCTAGTCCTTACTATCTCGCCCATGTAGGTTAGATTTTCCCACCGGGTTCTTTGTTTGTTTGTTTGTCTGTGTGTGTGTGTGCGTGCGCGCACAAACACACACACACATAACAGTAATAATTCACGACAAAACAAATCAAACTTTAGCATATTGACAAGCATGTTCCAGATGTAATTAAAATTTACAGATCCTTCCCAAATTTTTATGAATTTACTATGATTTAAGCTGTGTTTTCTTCCAAGCACTAAATATATTGCATAGACTGAACATTGACATTAAAAAAAAAATCAAAAAAAATCTGAAGGCCTGACTAAGCGCGTTGGGTTACGCTGCTGGTCAGGCATCTGCTTGGCAGATGTGGTGTAGCGTATACGGATTTGTCCGAACGCAGTGACGCCTCCATGAGCTACTGAAACTAAAACTGAAACTGAACATTGACAAATGGGACTGATATTTACGTGGTCTCAATCAGCTTCAAATTACATTATTTTAAGGACATTTTTCGATAGTCTAAAACAAAATGAAATTCATCTCCAACAGCTTCACGTTACACTCCTCGCAAATTCTGTTTTCTGTGTTTTCGCCTTCTCTTCTTTCTATTTCGATCTGCAGTTGATTATTGCAACAAAACTTTATAAGACCATATAAAAATTATGTATATATCCCAAAGATGTAAGGTACATCTTTCTTGACAAAAGTCAATGTTTTTCGTGCAGAACAACTTGATTTGAATGTTACGTGGACGGGACGAATCGTGGATGAATTCAGTGGTCTTTCTAACCGCTTGTTTTAATTCAGTCGACATGTTAACATTAGTTTATGTTCTCTTCGACTGGTTTTAAGAACCCACGCGTACTCAGCCCATCCCGAGAAGATCCCTCTCGAAGCAGGCAACATGATTTGAATGCACGAAGAAGAGTACTGTAGTGCAACTGCGACTTAGAAATGAGATTAAGCACCAGTGTTATCTTCCTCAGCAACCTAACTGGCAGGGTTATGCACGGAACTGTGAAAAGGGCAGGATTGGTCAAAGTGATATCTATATAGTTGGCAACGTTGGTTGGAATGGAGTTTTAGCCGAACTTTCATACAGAAATCAACAGAAACGGAACTTTGTGTGTGCATGCAAAGTCTAAAAACTATTGCAATTTTTTTGCTCTGTATTGTCCGTGTGTTCTGTGTGGCTTGTTCAGGATTAAAGAGGCTATGCCAGTCTTGAATGAAAGCTAATTTGTGTTTGCACATTTTCATTGGCGTGGCCAGCATTGGCTTGAAGTTGTGTACCTTGTGTGTGGAGAGAGTTGCCACTCTTTACTATTTGTTAATCATTTGATCTCCTGTCCTCATTGTTTATTATTTTTTTTATCGTTTTTTTTTTTCTTCTGTAGAAGTGGCTTTCATTTCTTGGACTGTGTACATGCAACATGATTTGATTTGATTTGATTTGATCCGTGCAGAACACGGCAAACGACAACTCCACCACACACAGGCCCCCCACCACACCCACACACACGCCCCGGCTGATCCCCTGGCGGCGTGGCTGTCATCGACGGCGTCGTCAAGACCCAACGTTCTCTTCCTCATCGCCGACGATCTGAGGCCCAAGCTGGGCTGCTATGGCGACAGCAATATGGTCACGCCCAATCTGGACTACCTGGCTGGCAAGAGTGTTCGTTTTGACCAGGCTTTTGTCCAGGTGGGTAGGTGTGTGGGGGTGGGGTATGGAGGGGTGGGTGGGAGGGGGTTAAGGGGTGGATGGGGAATTGTGTGGTGGAGGGGAGGGGGTGTTGACGACTGTTGACAGAATTAATGGTTAACAACAACACGTTTGACATGTTGAAGACTGTTGACAAATGGTGAACAACTACACATTTGACTGCTGAAGACTGTTGACAAATGGTTAACAAGTACACATTTAATCGTTGACGACTGTTGACAAATGGTGAATGACTACACATTAAGTCATTGACGACTGTTTACAAATGCTTGATTAACAACTAAACATTTAACTGTTGACGACTGTTGACAAATGCTTAACAACTACACATTTTTAGTATTGAAAACTGTTGACAAATAGGCGAACAATGAATAATTCATTCACGAACTGTTTATCTGTTCGACTTACTGTTGAAGACTGTTGACAAACGGTTAACAGCTACACATTTTGACCGTTCGATCACGACTGTTAACAAAAAAAAGGTCAGCAAACTAGACAATGACGAATAATAATTCATTAACCAACTGTTCATTATCTGTTCGCTTTACAGATCGCTCTGTGCTCCCCCAGCCGCACCTCGTTCCTAACGGGCCGACGGCCAGAGACCACCCGGGTGTTCGACCTGCACACGTACTTTAGGAAGGTGGCGGGCAACTTCACCACCCTGCCCGAGTACTTCAAACAGCACGGCTACCTGGCCCAGGGCGTGGGCAAGATATACCACCCGGGTAGGTCACTTTACTGTGCGATACGACGCGATGCGAGAGGATGGGATGGGATTGGGATACGTTGCGATACGATACGATGGGATGGGATTGGGATGGGATACGTTGCGATACGATACGATACGGTACGATGGGATGGGATTGAGGTGGGTTACGCTGCGATACGATACGATACGATGGGATGGGATACGTTGCGATACGATACGATGGGATGTGATACGTTGCGATACGATACGATGGGATTTGGATGGGACACGTTGCGATACGATACGATGGTATGGGATGGGATGGGATGGAATGGGATACGTTGCAATACGATGGGATGGGATACGTTGCGATACGATGGGATGGAATGCATTGCGATACGATGGGATGGGATGGGATCGGATGGGATACGTTACGATAGGATACGAAGGGATGGGATACGATGCGATACGATGGGATGGGATGGGATACGTTACGATAGGATACGATGGGATTGGATGGGATACGTTGCGATACGATGGGATGGGATACGTTGCGATACGATAGGATGGGATGGGATACGTTACGATAGGATACGATGGGATGGGATGGGATACGTTCCGATAGGATACGATGGGATGGGATGGGATACGTTGCGATACGATGGGATGGGATTCGGATGGGATACGTTGCGATACGATACGATGGGATGGGATGGGATGGGATACGTTGCGATACGATGGGATGGGATTCGGATGGGATACGTTGCGATACGATACGATACGGTACGATGGGATGGGATTGAGGTGGGATACTTTGCGATAAGATTCGATACGATGGGATGAGACGGGAAAGGATGCGATGCGATACGATACGATACGATACGATACGATACGATACGATACGATGGGATGGGATGGGATATGTTGCGATACGATACGATACGATACGGTACGGTACGATGGGATGGGATTGGGGTGGGATACGTTGCGATACAATACGATACGATACGATGGGATGGGATGGGATGGGATGGGATATGATACATTGCGATAGGATAAGATGGGATGGGACACGTTGCGATACGATACGATACGATAAGATGGGATGGTATGGAATACGTTGTGATACGATACG
>NC_134882.1:18268914-18271414 GCF_041734735.1 Babylonia areolata | reverse complement strand
CTCTCTCTCTCTTCCCCCCTCTCTCTCACCTCTCTCTCTCTTCCCCCTCTCTCTCTCACCTCTCTCTCTCTCTTCCCCTCTCACTCTCACCTCTCTCTCTCTCTTCCCCTCTCTCTCTCACCTCTCTCTCTCTCTCTTCCCCCCTCTCTCTCACCTCTCTCTCTCTTCCCCCTCTCTCTCTCACCTCTCTCTCTCTCTTCCCCTCTCACTCTCACCTCTCTCTCTCTCTTCCCCTCTCTCTCTCACCTCTCTCTCTGTCTCTCTCTTCCCCTCTCTCTCTCACCTCTCTCTCTTCCCCTCTCTCTCACACCTCTCTGTCTCTCTCTCTCTTCTTCTCTCTCTCCCCCTCTCTCAGATCTTTCTCCCTCTCTCTCTCTCTTCCCCTCTCTCTCACATCTCTCTCTCTCTTCCCCTCTCTCTCACACCTCTCTCTCTCTTTTCCTCTCTCTCTCTCCCCCCCTCTCTCTCAGATCATTCTCTCCACTCCTCTTTCTCTCATCTCTCTCTCTTCCCCTCTCTCTCACACCTCTCTCTCTCTCTCTTCCCCCCTCTCTCTCACCTCTCTCTCTCTTCCCCCCTCTCTCTCTCTCACCTCTCTCTCTCTCTTCCCCTCTCACTCTCACCTCTCTCTCTCTCTTCCCCTCTCTCTCTTTCACCTCTCTCTCTACCTCTCTCTTCCCCTCTCTCTCTCACCTCTCTCTCTTCCCCTCTCTCTCACACCTCTCTCTCTCTCTCTCTTCCTCTCTCTCTCCCCCTCTCTCAGATCTTTCTCCCTCTCTCTCTCTCTCTCTCTCTTCCCCTCTCTCTCACTCCTCTCTGTCTTTCTTCCTCTCTCTCTCTCCCCCTCTCTCTCTCTCAGATCTTTCTCTCCACCCCCCCTCTCTCTCTCTCTAGCTTGGAACATGGCAGAGCTTGCAGGAGACGGACGTGTGAAAGTTCTCCCCAAGTCATCGATTTGACAAAAGTCTACAGAGTGACCATCTTTATGACTTTTGGCAGACAGACAGTTCGTTAATAGCTGCTTCGATCGGTGTTTTTGTTACATGGAAAACATCAACAATGGTCCAGGAAGAAGCGATATTTGTCAAACTGCAGGGGAAAAAAAGTGTCATGTTGTCACAGCTTTCCTTTCCTTGGGTCAGCGTGACTTTCCGTGCTTTACGCACGTGCGTCGTGTGGGAAACAGGGAAGGTGTGTGTGTGTGTGTGTGCTAGGGACGCCACCTGTAGATGTGACAACTTGTGTCAACAGTAGCAGAATGTGAACAGTAGCAGAAAAATGACAACTTGTGTCAACAGTAGCAGAAAAAAAACAATATCAGCTCAGTCGATTTTCTTGCGAGAAGCACGTGCTAAAGTGACGAAAGGGTTTATTGTTGCTAAGCGTAGAAACAAAGGCGCCTAAAAAATTTTTTTTTTAAAAGTCACATCAGGATTTATCTTGTCCCCAAACTAGCATCATGTTGCTGACTGACCGGAGATTTGTGCAAATGTGACAGGAAATGCCGATGTACATTTAATCAGTTCTGAGTTCTCTCTCTCTCTGTGTCTGTGTCTGTCTGTCTGTCTGTCTGTCTGTCTGTCTGTCTGTCTCTCTCTCTCTGTCCCTTTTGTGATGATCTAGAAACTGAAGTTCATTTTCTTATTAGATGTCCTGTATATGCTAAATTACGAGAAAAGTATATATTTAAACATTATAGAAACAGTAACACTCCACCAATTCCATTTTTGTTACGAAATGAAGACAGGTGTGTAATAAGAGATGTCGCCATGTTATTTACTATGCTTTCCGTTCCAGAGAGGAACTGATGTGAAGTTTAACTTAAATTGTTAAAAATCAAATTGCGTGGCAGAGCAGTTATGTTTAAGTTCTGTTGAATCTGGTTTTTCCTTCATTTTTTTTCCAAATCGTTATCTTTATGTGAACGTGTTCTCATGTGGACAGGCTGGTGGCCTTCGCATTAAACTTCCGGTGTTCCTGCGGTCTCTGTGTGTGTGTGTGTTTGTAAGGGGTTTTGGCCTTTATTTCAATAACACCGTTCGTTCGTTCGTTCGTTTGTTCGTTCGTTCATTCTTTCTCTTTGAAAACGAACATCACCTTCTATTTGTGTTGTTTGTGAATAAAATTATTACGGTAAAAATTAGCTTCCATTTATGGAAACGATTCACTTGCCACAGGTCAGACTATCATTAACTAAACACACGAAAAGATAGGAAATGTTCATTGATCTTTTCTTTTTTTTTTAATATATCGCATAGCCTGAAGTTAAGAAAGAAGCAGTTTCCTCAACAACAACAACAGCAACAAACAAACAACAAACAAAAGAAAAAGAAAGAAAGAGGGAGAGAGTAAAAAAAAAAAAATAAATAAAATAAATAAAAAGAGGTAACCGGATCGACATGGAACTCGAATCTAACCAAGGTGGCCCTCACAGGTATCAAATATTTCTAGGCAGGATACCACCACCACCACTAATCCAAAATGGGCAACCGGCCTTGAC
>NC_134882.1:18253914-18266414 GCF_041734735.1 Babylonia areolata | reverse complement strand
TGTACCTACCTAAAAATATACGCCTACCTGAACCTGTATCTTCATCAACCTGAACATACACTCGTGCCTTCCTGGACCTATACCTGCACCTACCTGAACCTATACCTGTACTTACCTGAATCTATACATGTACCTACCTGAACCTACACCTGTACCCGAACCTATACCTGTACCTACCTGAACCTATACATATACCTTCCTGAACTTATACCTGTACCTACATGAAAGTATACCTGTGCCTACCTGAACCTATACCTGTACCTAACTGAACCTATACATTACCTATCTGAACATATACCTGTACCTACCTGAACTTATGCATGCACCTTCCTTAACCTATACCTTGCTGAACCTATACCTGTACCTACCTGAACCTATACCTTCCCGAACTTATACCTGTACCTACCTGAACCTATACCTTCCTGAACCTATACCTCCCTGAACTTATACCTGAACCTACCCGAACCTATACCTTCCTGAACCTATACCTTCCTGAACATATACCTGTACCTACCTGAACCTATACCTTCCTGAACCCATACCTGAACCTACCCGAACATATACCTTCCTGAGCCTATACCTTCCTGAACCTATACCAGTTCCTACCCGAATCTATGCTTTCCTGAACCTATACCTGAAGCTATACCTCCTGAACTTATACCTGTATCTACCCGAACCTATACCTTCCTGAACCTATACCTGCACCCACCTGAACCTGTTCCTATCCGAACCTGTACCTGTCTGAACCTATACCTGCACCTACCTGAACCTATACCTATACCTCCCTGAACCTATACCTGTACCTACCTGAACCCACCTATACCTCCCTGAACCTATACCTGTACCTACCTGAACCTATACCTCTACCTCCCTGAACCTATACCTTCCTGAACCTACTCCTGTGCTTACCTGCACCTATACTTGTACCTACCTGAACCTATACCTGTACCTCCCTGAACCTATACCTATACCTTCCTGAACCTACACCTGTGCCTACCTGAACCTACGCCTGTACCTGATACCGGTACCTGTCAGACCTGTACCCCCGGTCCAAGATCCACCTGGCAGAGCACAGGACACGCCCCCCTCACCTGCCTGACATCGCCTGGAGCCAGAGTGGAGAGATCCGCTCCTTTGGGGACATCAAGGCCCTCAACATCACTGACCCTGACGGCATCATTCCGGACTACTATCAGGTGGGGTGTGCTGTGTGTTTGGGGGTGGGGGGGGGGCGGTTTTAGGGGCGATGGAGGGGTGGGGGTGGGATTATGGTGTGTGGTGTGGTGTGGTGTGGTGTGGTGTGGTGTGGTGTGTGTGTGTGTGTGTGTGTGTGTGTGTGTGTGTGTGTGTGTGTGTGTAAGGCTCCTTCCAGAGAAAAATCTCCGACAACTATCTGGTGTGGCGTAGTGGTGTGTGAAGGTACGTGGGGGGCAATGTGGGGTAGGAGTGACAAAGAGAGAGAGAGAGAGAAGTGCGGGAGGGGGGGGGAGCGCGGGGGGGTTGGGGTGGTGGTGCGGGGGGGGGGGGGAGTAAAGAGAGCGTCAGCAGTGAGGAAGAAAGGAGAGAGAAAGGGAGATAGACAGACACACACACAGACACACACAGACACACACACAGACACACACACACACACAGACACACACACACACACACACAGAGACAAAAACAACACACAAACACATACCCGCTCGAGCACACTCCCCATCTCTCTCTCTCTCATGTGCGTGTGTGTGGGGGGGGGGGGGGGGGGGGGTTGGCGGATGCGTGCGCGTGCTTGTTTTCTGCCACATAGTTCCATGAAACGTTGCAGGCAGTTCCAGGCTTTACAATGCATTATTCAACGTTATGTACACACACACACACACACACACACACACACACACACACACACACACACACACACACACGCACGCACGCACGCACGCACACGCACGCATGCACACGCACACACACACACACATATATATATTTTTTCTTTTCCAGAGAGAGATACAGACGTTCACGTAATACACGTAATCCTTGTAATTTCAGTACACCATGCGTCAAGCGTACTCAGCTGCCACGTCCTACATGGATGCCAACGTGGGCAAAGTGATGCACGCTCTGGACCAGTATGGCTTCTCCAGCAACACCATCGTGTCCTTCCTGGGGGATCACGGTAAATAGATGAACATATACATGATATGGATACCTATATAGTGCCTGTCCTAGGTCGGAGACTAAGCTCTAAGCGCTTTCCAAACACATGGTCTTTTGCATAACAGGCTGTCTACCTGGGTAGAGCCCGACTGACGGCTGCCATTGGGTGCTCATCATTCGTTTCCTGTGTCATTTAGATTTCAGGCACAAACACACATACACACTCAGACAGACATATAAGTTTTTTTTGTTACGTGTATGACCGTTTTGTTTATTTAGCCCGCCATGTAGGCAACCATACTCCGTTTTCGGGGGTGTGCATGCTGGGCGTGTTCTTGTTTTCACAACCCACCAAACGCTGACATGGATTACAGGATCTTTAACGTACGTATTTGATCTACTGCGTGCGTATACACACGAAGGGGGGTCAGGCACTGGCAGGTCTACACTTATGCTGACCTGGGAGATCGGAAAAATCTTCACCCTTTACCCACCAGGCGCCGTTACCGAGATTCGAACCCGGGACCCTCACATTGAAAAAGTACAACGCTTTAACCACTCTGCTATTGCGCCCGTCCACATGTGAAGCGCCGTGGCAGAATGGTGGGCTGGGCGTGGGAATTATGATCTGGTCTTCACCAGTGAGGATTCAGGGTTCGAGTCCTGTTTCGGTATGGTGTTGTGTCCTTGGGAAAGGCTCTTTACTGTACCGATTTTCCTCTCTTCACTCAGGTGTGAATGGGTTGTACCTGGTACCGGTAGTGGAAGGTTAAAACGGCGGTAGAAGAGGACTGGGTCTCGTCTGCCTATGCCGAGCCTTAAACACAATGGATATGACTTCACTGCTACTATAGAGCCGTATAAGGCTAGGGGACTTTTTCGCTATGATCTTTTGTGTGTGTGTGTGTGTGTGTGTGTGTGTGTGTGTGTGTGTGTGTGTGTGTTGCTTTGGTTTTAAACAGCGTGTCATTCAACATAATCACCGTGTCACAAAGTGAACACGACCTTGCCATCGACAAGAATTTCTTAAATATAAATTATACAATAAAAGCCCTGTCTTGATAATCATGCACATAGAAAATAGTGTGACGGGGACTTCACAGTTTAAGACTCAACAGTTTTGTATACCTACATACTTACCGAATCTAGAATAAAACAGAATCTTGAAATGTATGAAATGCTGTAAGCTCGCTTTTAGCAAAGCTCGCTTTTAGCAAATCTTGGTTTTAAATATCGTGCCGTTATTTCTCTTACACATATTCGGATTTTCGAGTAGTGGTAATTTGTTATTCATCTTGCTGGTTTTAGCTTTTCTCACATATCATTGTGTTATTCCTGTGAATTGATAGTGAAAAAAAAAAATCGATTGAAGAGCTCATTTAATGACCTGCTTTCTTTCGAAATGGCGAGCTCAGTAAAGACTATTTGAACTCAAAGCCTTGTACTCATGCATCTATTTATCTATTTGATTGATTCTGTATATCGATGTGTGTGTGTGTGTGTGTGTGTGTGTGTGTGTGTGTGTGTGTGTGTGTGTGTGTGTGTGTGTGTGTGTGTGTGTGTGTTTGGCATTTCCCTCGTTGTTTGATTTTTTTTTACGTTTATTTATTTTTTTTTTTTTTTTTTTTTTTATTCGTTCACTTCCCTGTTGACGACAACAGGCTGGCACCTGGGTGACAACGCCGAGTGGTGCAAACACACCAACTTCGACATGGCGCTGAGAGTTCCCATGATGCTCTACGTCCCGGGTGTGACGTCAACCGGAAGCCACTTCGACTTCCTGGACCCCTTGGCGCCAGGCTTCAACCCCCAGGCTCCCGAGCTGCACCGCTTCGGCACTCAGCACAGCACGAAGGAACTGGTGGAGGCCGTGGACCTGTACCCGACGCTGATCGAGCTGGCCGGGCTGCCCCTGCCCGACACCTGTCCCGAGAACTCGCTGCACGTGCCCTTCTGCACAGAGGGCACCAGCCTGTTACCGCTGCTGCGTCAAGTCAGGAACCTCACCCAAAACCACCAGGGGGGAAGAGGAGGTTCCTCCTCTGCCTCCTCCTCCTCCTTCACCTGGAAGGACGCCGCTTTCAGTGTCTACCACCGGCAGTGGGGGACCAAGCATCCCGTGCTGGGGTACTCTGTACGCACCAAGACCCACCGCTACACCGAGTGGGTCTACTACGACAAAGTCCACTCCCGGCCCAACTTCGATCACGTGGTGGGGCGCGAGCTGTACCGGCACAGCGACGACCCCTTCGAGTTCAGCAACCTGGCCGAGTTGTCGGCGAGTGGAGACCTGGTCGCTGAATTGTCGCGGATGGTTCGCCAAGGTTGGCGGAAGACTCTGCAGGATTACCTGGGGAGCGCTCATTAAAACAGCAGCAGCAGCAGCAGCAACAACAATAACAACAAAATAAAAAGATTCAGGTCGTTATCAACAACACTGGACTTCTCCTCCCTCGTCTTCCCCTTGCACTAGCAGCGATTTCGGTTTTGCTGTTAGTTATTGTTGTTGTAGTTGTAGTTTTGCAACAGGAATCACACGTGTGCCATGGAAGCTTCGCCTCTTGTTTTTTGTGTTTGATTGGTTTGGATTCTTAGCTGGCTTTTATATTACCACAAAGTATTCTAATCCGAATGATATCAATATGTCTGTCTGTACTCTCTCTCTCTCTGTGCTGTCTGTGTGTCCATCTCTCTCTGTAACACATACTAGCGCGTGCACGCACACACACGCACAAGCATACACGTATATACAACCGATCCCACATTGTCATTCAAATCCAAGAAAACGCATCCTATGGGCAGTAAACAAAAAGTGTCGAAACTGCAACATGCTTATTATTTTGTTTTTTCAAAGTACGTTGGGTTAGAATCTGACATCGGTTACTTCAAACTACCTTGTAAGCGATTACCAGCACTTTGTACAGAATTTACCATGAAGTTGGGGGTTAGCGTTTACTGGGGACTTTTCCCTGTCTGGGTGCCCGTAACCTTTAGTTTGACCACACCGTCAATAGGTACTAGCTGGGGAAGGACTGAGAATAAAACGCTTACTGAAAGAAGACACTTCTGTACTGAAAGAAGACACTGCTGTGTATGATTTTCGATTTATGTTCGTATCTTGTTATGTACTATGCCCCCCAATATTCCTTGCGACGCCGGTACACTTGGTAATAAAGACATATTCTATTCTATTCTATTCTACATCATGGAGTCACGTCATGCTTTCATTTTTTTTTTCAGTGATGACGCTTAACATATCACACAGATTTTCTTTCTTTCTTCTTCTTCTTCTTTAATTTTTTTTATTATGTGAATCTGTATCGCTTTCTAAAGCAACGCGATCACTGAATTATTGTCAACAGTATGATTTTCTTCTTTTTTTTTCAAAGCAGTGGGTGGACGTTTACAAAGTATGTCACTCTACGCGGTTTTTAATCCAAAATCTGGAGTGGGTGTTTGTACTGGATACATGATATTTACAGGGTAGTTAATTGTAAAGTTGGTTAAAAAAAGAAAAGAAAAAAAAGTGCCGGGCTAGGGGCTGGCAGTCGGAAGAAAGAGGATACCTCACCAACGCCTCCCCTCCCCCCCTATCGCCCCCACCTCCGCCAACAACAACCCTCCTTCTCCACCCTCCTCACTCCCATCCCCAGGCCCCCTTAAAAAAGTAAGAACATGATAATAACACCAACACGATGACCAGAAGAAGAAGAAGAAGAAAGAGAAACACCCGTAGGTGCTGGGGAGCACCCAGAGAAGCACCGCCCTTGGAACAATCCTGCACCACCCTTGGAGGCCTGTGCTGTGTTCACGATGGGTGCAGGTACACACAGGACGCTCCATTAAGAATTCAAGGGACATAACTGCTCCCTAACAGAGGCAAAAGAGACCACAGGATGCAACTCGCGACAGCCTTAAAAGAAGTATCCCCATGAGTGTAGCAGCCAGTATTTCATGACTGCATAGCCCACCGGCAACAACCCTCCATCTTCATCCTCGTCACCCCACCCAGGCCCCCTTAACTCTCTCCATACGAACGGCGAAAGAGACGACGTTAACAGCGTTTCACCCCAATTACCACCATCAAAATATTGCACGTGGAAGGCTCTTACACTGAAGAGGTGAATGTTGACAAAGAATACCACAATTCTGACGACGGAAGCTAAAGGTTGGGTCATTCATACACCCACTGGACATCCGAGGGGTCTGTGTAGAGGAGAAGAGAGGACTGGCCGTACTGAGTGAGTTAAAAAAGTAAGAAAATGATATGACACCAACGCGATGACCATCACTTCACGAACGGACAGATCAGCTAACACTCATTCACACAGATTCTAATGTCTCTTTCAATCGCGAAGACCCTTAAGCTGGACCAGAAACAAACAAACAAAAACAAAAAAACAACTAAGCAAAAAACCAGATGGACGGGGGAAATATTTGGAGCGGAGGCCCATTGATAATACAGAAAGCGAGCGTCCATGGGTTTGAGTTCCATATCAACAAACAGCTGGATTTTTTTTTTACTCTCGTGCCTCCCTACCCCACCCCCTCCTCCTACCAGCCACCCTCCACAAGACCTTCAGTGGTGGTCAGAGTGATAGTCTTTGAGATGAGACGATAAACCAAGGATCCGATACAGCATGCACTTAGTGCACGTGAAAGAACCCACGGCGACAAAAGGGTTGTCGCTGGAAAAAGTTATGTTGATTAAACACACTTTGATTGTAGAACAGTTCACAATTGTAGACAGAAAAATAAAGGATGGCGCTGTACCGTGGCGACGTGTTCTCGGTATGGACCGCAGCCCGAATTTCAAACAGAAATCTGATATAGCACAACATGATACAATACGATACAATAGGATGCGATACAATCCAATCCAATATAATATGATACAATATGATATGATACAGTACAATACAAAGCAATACAACACATATTTCTGAACTGGAACCTCTTTTGACAAGATGAAATGCCATGTGATATTCTTCTTCTTCTTCATCTTTGTTTGTGGGCTGCAACTCCCACGTTCACTCGTCTGTACACGGGTGGGCTTTTACGTGTATGACCGTTTTTACCCCGCCATGTAGGCAGCATTTCGGGGAGGGGTGTGTGTGATATTCAATACCATATCGTCATTTGCTGGCCATTTTCCAACCCAAATGATCATGATGGAAAACTTATTTTTAAATTTTTGTTTATGACAATGCACTCTATAATTATTTTCACGTGCATATCTCACGACAAGTATCAGTATCAGTAGCTCAAGGAGGCGTCACTGCGTTCGGTCAAATTCATATACGCTACACCACATCTGCCAAGCAGATGTCTGACCAGCAGCGTACCCCAACGCGCTTAGTCAGGCCTTGAAAAAAAAAAAAAAAAAAAAAAAAAAAAAAAAAAATGAATAAATAAATAAATAATGATAATAAATCAATAAAATAAATAAAACTGAAAACAATGACCATTTCTAGTGATGTCACGGAAATCCTTGAAACTGGAAACAGTGATTTCATTTACTGAATCCTTGGATTATTTCTGGTTAACTCTCTCCATACGAACGGCGAAGGAGACGACGTTAACAGCGTTTCACCCCAATTACCACCATCAAAATATTACAAGCGGAAGGCTCTTACACTGAAGAGGTGAATGTTGACAAAGAATACCACAATTCTGACGACGGAAGCTAAAGGTTGGGTCATTGAGACACCCACTGGACATTCGAGGGGTCTGTGTAGAGGAGGAGAGAGGACTGGCCGTACTGAGTGAGTTAACGTGACTTGACGAAGCCTTTGCTTGAAAGAAACCACCCAGAAATTTCATACTGAAATCCCTGAATACTCTTTGCTTTAAAAATACACGGTGTTTTTTTTTTCTTCTTTTTTTTTTCTTTTTTTATACTACATTGGCCGCTACCCACGCTTTACACTTCACCTCTCCTTTTCAAAGGAAAGAAGAAAAGAGTGAATGAATGAGTACAGTATAGCTTTACAGTACTGTGCTTCACGAACCCTCAACAAGTTCTCTTTGCTATTCACAACTTGATAAAGCTGAGGGAAAAAAAAAGAGGAAGGAAACAGGCGTGGTGGGGGTGGGGGGGGGGGGGGAGGAGTAGCAAAGGGGGTAGAGGGAATAGGGGGAAGGGTGTGTGTTGCGGGACGGAGGGGGGTTGGTGCGGGGGTGGAGAGCCCCGCTTTGCTTTTTTTCTTCCAACCCCTTCCCCCACCTCCATCCTCCACCCACTCCACCCCACACCCATTTAAAAAAATAATAAATAAAAACAGAGAAAGAAAGAAAGGGATAAGAATAGACGAAAAGTAGAGTGTTTATTTATTTATTTATTTTTTTAAAGAAAGAAAAAGAATAAAGAAAGACTGCAGACGCTTTTTGACTCACTTGTGTAAACAAAGTGAGTCTATGTTTTAACCCGGTGTTCGGTTGTGTGTGTGTGTGTGTGTGTGTGTGTGTCTGTGTGTCCGTGGTAAATTTTAACATTGACATTTTCTCTGCAACTACTCTGTCAGTTGACACCAAATTTGGCATAAAAATAGGAAACATTCAGTTCTTTCCAGTCATCTTGTTTAAAACAATATTGCGCCTCTGGGATGGGCACAAAAAAATAAAGAATGAAGCCTAATTATATGCAAACTGCATTTACTGTTATATTTATTTTTTTTGTATTCTCTAAACTTGGCACTTTGATCTGATATTCGACCCAACAGCTTGAGCAGTCATTATTATCATTTTTTGTTCAAACAGGAACTTCTTTTGCTAAGCATGGAAGTTTTATTTATTTTGCAAACGTTTTGGTGCAGATAGTAAAAAAGGGAAATTACTCTGTAATGCTAGTGGAGTTAATTTGCTTTAAACTGATCTTTCTCATCTTAAACATTACATTTTGAAACAAGAGAGACAAGGCCTTCAAGACTCACTTGTGATGCACTTTAAAAAAAAATCCAAGCTTTTTATGTATTGAGTATAATTTTAAAATGTAATGTTTAAGATGAGAAAGATCAGTTTAAAGCAAACTAAGTTCCCCAGCAGAGTAATTTCCCTTGTTTTACTGTCTACACCAAAACGTTTGCAATAAATAAAACTTCCATGCTTAGCAAAAGAAGCTCCTGTTTGAACAAAAAATGATAATAATGACAGATCTTTTGTTGGGTCGAATATCAGATCAAAGTGCCAAGTTTAGAGAATACAAAAAATATAAATATAACAGTAAATGCATTATACTCAATACATAACAAGCTTGGATTTTTTTAAAAGTGTATCACAAGTGAATCTTGTAGGCCTTGCCTTTCTTGTATATATATTTTTTTAATTTTTACTTTTTTTTTTTTTTTTTTTTTAAATATACGGAACGATTTCGCATACTAACACCGTGTTGTGTTGTGTTTACATCTAGCAACTTCTGCTGTAGCGCCAGGTGGTTCAGTGGTAAAGCACCTGACTAGAAATCTAGTATCCAAGGGTGGGTTCAAGTTATATATATATATATATATATATTCGAACCGGGATTCCCCCACTGACAGCCCCACCACTCCACTCGGATAAGACCGGAAGGTTTCGTGTGTAGCATGCACTCAGTGTATGTAAAAGAGTAAAGGTACAACCATGACACCAAAGGTGACACTTCAGTTCTGAACTGTCCCCCATCAACCAACAACGACAGCCAGCCAATTCTTCGGGAAGAAGTAGAGGCAGCAGTGAAGACAGCTGGCGTCGACAACATTCCCGCCGAACTGATTCAAGCTGGAGGCGAAGCGGTGATTGATGCCCTCACCACCATCTGTAATAAGATCCTGCAGACGGGAGAGTGGCCAACCACCTGGACACAATCATTGGTCATCACAATCCCCAAGAAGGGCAATCTACAACAGTGCAAAAACTACCGCACTATCAGCCTAATCAGCCACCCCAGCAAGGTCATGCTAAAGGTCCTTCTCAACCGACTGAAGCCGCAAGCAGAAATGATGATCGCCGAAGAGCAGGCCGGCTTCAGAGCAGGGAGAAGCACAACAGAACAAATCTTCAACCTGCGCTTGCTGTGCGAGAAATATCTCCAGCACCAAAGAGACCTCTACCACGTCTTCATTGACTTCAAGAAGGCGTTCGACAGGGTATGGCACGCTGCCTTATGGGCCACCATGCACAAATTCAACATCAGTGAAGACATCATCCAAGCCATACAGAACCTATACGAAAGAGCAACCAGTGCAGTCCTCTTCAATGGTAGCACGGGTAACTGGTTTAGAACCACGGTCGGAGTCAGACAGGGATGTCTACTCTCTCCCACTCTCTTCAACCTCTTTCTGGAAAGGATCATGACTGACGCCCTGGAAGATCATGTGGGAACTGTCAGCATTGGAGGCAGAGTCATCACCAACCTGCGCTTTGCCGATGACATTGATGGCCTGGCAGGAGAAGAGAAAGAACTCGAAGAACTCGTGCACAAACTTGACAAGACATCATCAGCCTACGGCATGGAGATCAGTGCCGAGAAGACCAAGGTTATGACCAACAACAGCCAAGGCGTAACGTCCAACTTGCACGTAAACGGTGAAAAACTGGAAGAAGTCTCCTCCTTCAAATACTTGGGTGCCATTGTGTCAGACGAGGGTTCGAAACCAGAGGTCCTGTCCAGAATCGCGCAGACTACTGCCGCACTGAGTCGATGGAAGACTATATGGAAGGACAAAAAGATCTCCCTCTCGTCCAAAATCAGCCTAATGCGCTCCCTCATCTTCTCAATATTTCTATACGCTTGCGAATCCTGGACCCTCACTGCAGAACTCCAGAGAAGAATCCAGGCCCTGGAAATGAGATGCTTCCGCAAGATCCTGAACATTACATACAAAGACCACATCACAAATGAGGAAGTGAAAAGAAGAGTCCAAAACGCCATTGGCCCATTCAAAGACCTGCTAACTACAGTGAAGGAACGCAAGCTCCGCTGGTATGGACACGTCACACGATCAGACGGCCTAGCCAAGACCATCCTGCAGGGTACCGTACAAGGAAGGAGGAAGAGAGGCAGACAGAGAAAGCGGTGGGAGGACAACATCAAAGAGTGGATGGGCCTGCCATTTGCCACAACTCAAAGGGCCGCTGAGGACCGAGGCAGGTGGCGCGAGCTGACCAGGCAGTCATCCATGGTGCCCCAACGACCCACCCACGGGTCAAGGAATAGATGAGATGAGAAAGGTTGTCCCTGGCAAACTGAAATTCTGTAAAAAAAAATAAACCCCGATAATAAAACAAATGAACATGCAAACAGAAAAGAAAAAAAAAATGGGGCACTGTTCTGTGGCGATGCGATTTCCCCTTTTGGAGAACAACCCGAATTTAACACAAAGAAATATGTTGTAATAAAAATGTAAAACAATGCAATGCACTGCAATGCAATGTGATAATGTACAGTGCAGTACAATACAATGAAATACAATGCAATGCAGTGCAATACAATATAATACAATACAATGCAATGCGATGCATTACAATACAATACAACACAATGCCATGCCATGCAATTCGATACAATGCAATGCGATATAGTACAATCAATGCAATTCAATACAATGCAATGCAATGCAATACAATACAATACAATACAATATGAGAACGTAAAAGTGTAAAGTACAATGCAATACGGTGCAGTACAACACACTACACAACGTTGGCCAAAAGTCTAGAGAGAAATCCTCAGTAGCGCGGCCAGCAGAAGCCAGCAGACACTGGCATCCCATCGCTCTGATTCAACAATGTCATCTGAAGTACACTTAGCTGCGTGTTCGTGAAAAAAGGTCGGCCTAAAAATAGTGCTCTGTAGAGTCCAGTCGCACACACGCACACCCGCGCGCGTGCACACACACACACACGCGCGCGCATGTACTCTGCCTCACACACACACACACGCGCGCGCGCGCACACACACGCACACACTCACACACACACACGCGCGCGCGCGTACACACACACACACGCATGCACACACACACGCACAGACAGACAGACACACACACACACACACACACACACACACACACACACAAGCATGTCGCGCGCACGCATACACGAATGTTCATATACACATATACACACACAAGTACGCGCGCGTACACATGCACGGAAGCTCGCACGTGCATATACACACACTCAAACACAACCTTTACATGATATGTAAACAAACTGCAATAAATGAAATCTATAAAAAAAAAAAAAATTTTAATCTCAAACTGGCTGACTGATATTCTCACTCACTAATCATAATTAACGATCTAACTACCTAACAAATTAAATATCTAACGATCTGAGTAAATAACCATCAAAATAACTAAATACTTAACACTTACTAATTA
>NC_134882.1:18231414-18233914 GCF_041734735.1 Babylonia areolata | reverse complement strand
GAAAACTGAAACCTAGACAAGACCAGTGAACAGACCAGTGAACAGACCAGTGAACAGACCAAAGAACCAACAAACTCTTGTAGCTTCAGTGGAAAGGAACAAAAGGGCTGTCTCTGGCAAAGGTCTGTATAGGAGGAAAATCCACCATGATTGTAAAACAAAATACACTTGCAAGCAACCAAAAACGAAAACAAAAACAAACAAAAGAAAAGGGGGGGTGCGGGGGTGACACTTTGACAAGGAACCGATTGAACTTCTCAGCAAAAAATCATTCATTAGGGAGGTAGTGCCACGGACGTGGGGAGTGCACACGTTTTCGTCGGGAACATTTCATCGGGACTCCCCGATTATTTTTTTTTAGCGAGAACCGCGTGCGCATGCGCGTCTCCATTGCCGATTTTTTTCTCGGTCACTGGAATGCTAAAATTTCGAAGTGGAAATCGTCTGTTCCGACAAAAGGATTTTGAACTATTTCAATGAGTACTTTTTGCAAGTTGACAAGTTATTTGTTGTTTTATGATTACACTAGTGATTTCCTTTTAATCTTTTTTGTTTACCTTGAGCGTGTTTCTTGTCTGCATTTCAAGTATTCGAACTGATCGATTTAGATTTCAACACAGAGCCTCATCTGGTTTCGACTTTGGAGAGACTTGACACACAGAATATCAGTTTGAAGCATCATTTTATTCACAGCAAGCATACGTTTTTTTCTGGTCTTTGTGAAATCGGGGGAAGGGGAAATTGTTGTTTTGGACAACTGTCGATGGGATCTATCATATATATTCCGTTTCAGGGCAAAGGTTCCGAGCCGATTACGTGGTCTGCTTTCTGTCATTTGTTTGCGTCAGATCTCGATCAGAGGAATGTTAAAAAAAAAATTTTAAAATCTAAAGCAGTAAACTTACCACGTTGCTTTCTTTTAAAATGCTGTATATGTCTTGAGTTCTGAAGACCTTTTTGACGACAGTTTTTTTGGTTTTTTTTTTTTTTTTTGTTCAGTCTGTGCTTATAAAATGATGTGATCGAACTATGCCAAAAAGTTGTCCGAAGAAAGGCAGTGCACACCCAGAAAAACAAGTAACGCTGGTGGGCTGCCCATGACGTCATATGACCTTTTTTGTCGCTCTGCAAGCGATGAAAGGTTCTCGACGAAAGCGTGTGCGCTATCTCCCTATTGACAACACATTTTCTGAACATTGACGACATTGAAGATGACGATAGTGACATATCAGTATATGGCTTGCTGGTAAATATAAGAGCGACTACAGTGTTCCTACAGTCATACACAATTGATAATCCTAAGATATTTTTCTTTTTCTTCTTTTTATTTTATTTTTGTAAGTTCAATTTCCGTCTACCGTTTATCGTTATTTAATCAGATACGGCATCTTTTGAAATTATGTTTGACTGATAATGGTGTCAGACTTTGTTCATGAGCTTCAAAAATTGTGTGAACGAGTGATGATGATCTTCAAATGAGAATGTGTCTTGATGTATTCTTATTCTTATTATTTTATTTTTTTGTAATCATTCTTTCGGAAAAAAGCGCCTATCTGCGGCAAGAGACCAAGCTGTAAACGCTTTACAAACACGGTGTCATTAGCACAACAGGCTGCCTACCTGGTTAGAACCTACTGACAGTTCAGCTACCTTTGAGGCGTTCATCATTCGTTTCCTGTGTCGGTCAGAGCTTCAGTCACCAACTTAAGGACTAACAGCAAGTTAGGATCCTTAACATACTTCATGTCAAGACGAAACTCTCAGGTTAGTTTGAGTGTTTGTTCTGTCCTGGAAGAAAAACCAAGAGAAAAGTACAAACCATTAGCGTTTCGTTTCTGGTTGTGACAGAGCGGTGTGTTTGAAGTGCTTGTCAAGTTTGGGGTGTTACGAGTATCGAGGTATTCGGTTTCTGATGATCGTGGGTATGTGGGCATTATCCTTTTTTATGTGTGTGTGTGTGTGGGGGGGGATCATGGAGGGGGGAGGGGGTCACGTATATTTGTAGGTGTGTGCATGTATGTGTGCATGTGAGTGAGAGAGAGAGAGAGAGTGTGTGTGTGTGTGTGTGTGTGCGCGCGCGCATGTGTGTGTGTACGTATGTGTGTGTCGCGTGAGTGAGTGTGAGTGTATGTGTGTGTGCGAGAGAGAGAGAGAGAGAGAGTGTGTGTGTGTGTGTGTGTGTGTGGAGTGCAGCAATTTCTTCTGTTGGTTGTTGGTGTCGTCTATAGAAAAAAAGTCAATATTTAATATCGATCATTGTGAAAGGCGGGGGTGGTGACTGAAATCGAGAGAACTGTTTTCGAGAGAGAGAGAGAGAGAGAGAGAGAGAGAGAGAGAGAGAGAGATGGGGCGGGGAAGGAGGGATGAAGAGACAGAGAGAACACAATCCCGTTTTACGTTATAACATCAGCAATTTAACTTTTTTTTTTTTTTTTTTTGGAAGAGTTTAAAGACTGTTCAAGTTTTCACCTCTTTTGGGAACGGATACGGCGATAGCGTA
>NC_134882.1:18216414-18218914 GCF_041734735.1 Babylonia areolata | reverse complement strand
AACGACACACACACATTTGTATTTCTCTTTTTTGTCACAACAGATTTCTCTGTGTGAAATTCGGGCTGCTCTCCCCAGAGAGAGCGCGTCGCTACACTACAGCGCCATCTTTTTTTTCTTTTTTCCTGCGTGCAGTTTTATTTGTTTTTCCTATCGAAGTGGATTTTTCGACATAATTTTGCCAGGAACAACCCTTTTGTTGCCGTGGGTTCTTTTACATGGACCTTGGTTTATCGTCTCATCCAAATGACTAACATCCAGACCACCACTCAAGGTAGGTCTAGTGGAGGGGGAGAAAATATCGGCGGCTGAGCCGTGATTCGCGCGCGCGTGAGTTTCCCAATATTATCACATACTTTGTCGTCGATATTTTGCTCAGGAAGAAACGGCACATCAGGCAGCCTAACGACAACACGAGCATTGATAAAAGCAAATCCCATGTTATGCATAATCTGTAAACACCAACGTGTAATACGGAATATAGACTTTACCCACCCTTTCCTCACTCCCCACACCCCTTCCCACACCACAGCTAGCAATATCTGTCACCACCCACGCACTCTCTATACATCTTCTTCTTCTTCTTCTTCTCGTCATATGTCTTCTTCTTCTCACTGTTCAGTGGGTTCCTTCTCACTGTGGGGTCACGGGGAACGAAAAGGCCGATGCTCTCTCCAAGGCAGGCAGCAAAATGAAGCAGTTCAGCCACCCCCGTGACCTACACAGAGGCCAGGACCATCATCCACAGCCGATACCAGAACCAGTGGAAGAGAAGGCTGGGTGCAAACAGTGGTGTCGATCCAATCCACCAGCTCCAGAGACACCCGCAGACAGTCCCTCTTCAGACTGAGAACTGGCCACTGCCGACTACTGAGTCCACCTTCAACCGTATGAAGATCGCCCCACACTGATGAGTGTCCATGTGGCACTGGACCCCAGACCCCTGAACACATCCTCCAACACTGCCCAACCCATGAAGCTCTACGGCGTCAAACTTGGCCAGGGGGGGCACAGAGCTACAGGGCGCAGCTTTGGGGAGACCGCCACGACCTGGAGAAGACCGTGGGTTACATCGTGGCGACAGGGGTGACCGTCTGACGCAGCCAAAACATCGAACGCAGAAGAAGAAGAAGTCTTCTTCTTCTTTTTCTTCTCCTCATATGTCTTCTCCTCCTTCTTCTTCTTCTTTAACTCTGTAAGAGTCAGTCGGTTGTGTGTCAAAGTCTGGGTCTCTGCAAATGGCTATACCCTGTCCACTCGTGCAGTTTTACAGTCATTTCACCGGTTTTATTTGCTTGTTTATTGTTTGTACGTTTATTTTTTTATCTTGTTTTGTTGTTGTTTTTGTGTTTGTTAATGTGTGTATGCGTGTTTTTTGTTGTTGTTTTGTTGTTGTTGTTGTTGTTTTGTTTTGTTTTGTTTTTTTGTCCGTCTCTCAACGCAGATCTTCAGAGACTAAAATTACTGTCATGCTCACCACTGTCGCCGAGACACAATCGCTTAATTATATGCGCATGGAAACGGATTTCTCTCTCTCTCTCTCTCTCTCTCTCTCTCTCTCTCTCTCTCTGTATGTGTGTGTGTGTGTGTGTGTGTGTGTGTGTGGTAAAGACAATTAGCAATTATCAGCCAGAGAGACCTCGCCAGCTACCATTCCATTGTGTTTTTGTGACGACAGGTTCCGTGTCCGGTGTCCTGAGGGCATGTCACACTGCCTCTTGCTAATTCACCTGCATTGTTTTAGCTGCAAAAAAAAATGGGGAGGGCGAGGGAGGAGAAGGGAAGAGGGCAGGAAGAGGAGAGAGGAGGAGAAGGGAAGAGGGCAGGAAGAGGAAGAGGAGAGAGGAGGAGAAGGGAAGAGGGCAGGAAGAGGAGAGAGGAGGAGAAGGGAAGAGGGCAGGAAGAGGAGAGAGGAGGAGAAGGGAAGAGGGCAGGAAGAGGAAGAGGAGAGAGGAGGAGAAGGGAAGAGGGCAGGAAGAGGAAGAGGAGAGAGGAGGAGAAGGGAAGAGAGCAGGGAAGAGGGCAGGAGGAGGAAGAGGGGAGAGGAGGAGAAGGGAAGAGGGCAGGAAGAGGAGAGAGGAGGAGAAGGGAAGAGAGCAGGGAAGAGGGCAGGAAGAGGAAGAGGAGAGAGGAGGAGAAGGGAAGAGGGGAGGAAGAGGAGAGAGGAGGAGAAGTGAAGAGAGCAGGGAAGAGGGCAGGAAGAGGAGAGAGGAGGAGAAGGGAAGAGGGCAGGAAGAGGAAGAGGAGAGAGGAGGAGAAGGGAAGAGGGCAGGAAGAGGAAGAGGAGAGAGGAGGAGAAGGGAAGAGGGCAGGAGGAGGAAGAGGAGAGAGGAGGAGAAGGAAGAGGGCAGGAAGAGGAAGAGGAGAGAGGAGAAGAAGGGAAGAGGGCAGGAAGAGGAGAGAGGAGGAGAAGGGAAGAGGGCAGGAGGAGGAAGAGGAGAGAGGAGGAGAAGGGAAGAGGGCAGGAGGAGGAAGAGGAGAGAGGAGGAGAAGGGAAGAG
>NC_134882.1:18208914-18211414 GCF_041734735.1 Babylonia areolata | reverse complement strand
TCATCATTATTATTATTATTATTATTATTATTATTATTATATTGTTGTTATCATCATCATCATCATCATTATTATTATTATCATCATCATTATTATTGTAAATAGCATTAGCATTAGCATTATAACTATACAAGAAGGAGGAGGACCAACAGCACACCTAAAAAAAAAACATCATTGAATTTGAAAACTGGTCTCAGCAAATACGTGAAGCTCTACAATGAAGCAGAGGAGAGGGAGCGTCGTGGGGGAGTGGTGACTATAAGCTGTCAGTGGGAGTGCTTGTGTATACAGCGACCTGCGGTTCCCGTGTCTGGGTTGAACAACAATAACAGCAACAACACCACACACACACACACACACACACACACACACACACACACACACACACACACACACATGTATATACACACACGCGCGCGGGGGAAAAAAACCTGCACATACACACACATTAACCCCCTCCACACACACACACACACACACACACACACACACACACACATATATATATACACACGCGCGCGGGGGAAAAAAAACCCGCATATACACACACATTAACCCCCTCCACACACACACACACACACACACACACACACACACACACACACACACACACACACACACACACACACACACACTGCAAAGAGAGAGACAGAGACAGCCAGACAGACAAACAGACAGACAGACAGACAGACAGACAGAGACAGTAACAGACAGACACCCCACTGAGAGGAAAAAAGCAGCACACACAACAGGAATGGGCAGAATGCGTGCGTGAGACCCAGGACATCAATCAATCTTTTCAGATCAAGTAATATATAACACCCCCTCCCCAGCCCCCACCCCACCATCCCCACCACCCACTTTCTCCTCTGTCCCCCGCCCCCGACCCCCCCCCCAACCCCCACCCCACACACACACACACACACGCCCCTTCCTGTCGAACCCCCCCTCACCCCCTAAAACAAATTTCAAAACCTGAATTCCTTAACACACCCTTGAAAAAAAACATCGCAGATCCATAAGGTGGAGAAGGGGGGAAAAAAACGAAAGAAAACGAAAGTATGTACAAACTGTTAATAACAGGACATTGTCGGAGGTTAGCTGTGTGGGTGTAGTGAGAGTGGGTGGGCGGAGGAGAGGGATGGTGGTGGTGGTTGGGGTGGATTGAGGTGGCAGTAGGTCGAGTCGCCGGAGAGAGTCGACCTCAATACAAGAAACGCGCGCGTGTGTTTGTGTGTGTGTGTGTGTGTGTGTGTATGTGTGTGTGTGTGTGTGTGTGTGTGTGTGTGTGTGTGTGTGTGTGTGTGACAGTGTGACGGCTTCCATTCTGTCGCTGAATTTTTAATAACACTTCATACCTACAGGTTGTTCGTGCTTTCAGATGGAGGTTTAACAACACACACAAGCGGAGCGGCCGGCACGCGCAGGGAAGGGAGATAGATATACGAGAGAGTGACTGGCCCTGGCTGTGAACTTCCGGTTTACCAAAAGACTATTTTCAACAGCTCTCTTCTTCTTCTTTTTCTTCTTCGGTTGCACAGCTTACCTTACTCATGTGGGTATGCATCGTTCGTCTGTCTGGAGCTGTTGTTCTTTTTGTTGTTGTTGTTGTTGTTGTTTACAACCTGTGCTTGGCTCGTGTGTGTGTATGTGCGCGCGCGCGCTTGTGTGTGTGTGTGTGTGTGTGTGTGTGTGTGTGTGTGCTTTTCTGTTTGTTCCGTTGGTTACTTGCTTTTGCTGTTTAGAGTTGTCTTTTGATGTTTCTATCTGTTGGAAGAAGGGGGTGGAGGAGGTGAGAGTTATTCATTTATGGTGGTGTTTGTTCGCGTCTTTCTTTCTTATATGTTTGATGCTGTTGTTTTGTTGTTGTTGCTGTTTGTGACTGCTGGTCAGGCATCTGCTTGGCAGATGTGGTGTAGCGTATATGGATTTGTCCGAACGCAGTGACGCCTCCTTGAGCTACTGAAACTGAAACTGCTGTTTGTGATTTTTTTGTTTTTGATGTTGTGTGTTGTTTTTTTGTTTTTTTGTTGTTGTTGTTGTTTTTGTTTTGTTTTCTGTAATTTGTTGTGTTGTTGTTGTTGGGTATTTGTCCACGTTGGTTGCTTTGTTCGGAATAATTTCTCATTACAGAATGGGATAATAAAGTTCTTCGTCCAAAGTCTGTGGCCTTTCATGCCCTACTCCAATGGTGACCTCAGTTTCGATACCCTTCCACTTCTGTGCTGGGTGTGAGTCCTGTCAATGTCTTCAGTGTCGGCAGATTCCTGGGGGGCTGGTTTGAGGGACGTTGTGGCGGTCTCCACTCTGGGGAGGGACGCTCACTCTAGCTCCGCGACTAAGCTATTATTGTCGTTAGTAGGGGGCATAGTAAGTGGTGTCCTAAGTACGTTAAATCAGAACAGGCACCACTGAACACCACCGAAGTGACTCAGCAGCAGTGCAGGGTCTCCTCTGGTGTGTGGCCTCCTGGCGACCTAACATCGATGGTTCCCTGCGG
>NC_134882.1:18201414-18203914 GCF_041734735.1 Babylonia areolata | reverse complement strand
CACACACACACACACACACACACCAACAAAAAAAAGAAGAAGAAATGTCTTATATACAGAGAGAGTCACAGTAAAAGTATAAATAAATAAGATGTAAGTGAATAAACAAATAGACACATCAATGCAATACATATAAATGTACTGTTCTGGAACTATAGAAACGGAGATGAAAAAAATACTGCAGTTACTATAACCGTTGATTGTCTGCATTTGTCTGTAAACACACACACACACACAAACACACAAACACACACACACACACACACTCACGCACGCGCGCGCACGCATACATATGCACACATACAGGGTTAACTGACCTCTTTATTAGTGTTCATCTCTCTCTCCCTCTGTCTCATTCTTTCTCCCCTTCTCTGTTCCCTTCTCTCTCTCCCCCCCCCCCTCTCTCTCTCCTCTCAGTCTCTCTCTCCCTCTCTCTTCCTCTCTCTCCTCCTTCTCTCTCTACCTCTCTCTACCTCTCTCTCTCCTCCCCGCCTCTCTCTCCCTCTCTCTTCCTCTCTCTCCTCCTTCTCTCTCTACCTCTCTCTCTCACTCTTAAGCCTTCGGTCCCCCCCCTCCCTCCACCCCCCCACCCCCCTAGCTACCACTGTTCAAACCTGAACACTCACCCCCTGCCCCCTTCCACAATCACCCCCACCCCCACCCCACCCCATCCGCATTTTTTCTCCCTGTCACTTTGTTGAGAGTGTCCGTACCACGCCCTCTTATCTATGGCTGTCTATTGAGACAGAGTGCGTGAGTGACCTGCCGCTTGGCAAGAATTAAGATAGCCCCTGGTCAGAGCAGAGAGAGAAAAAAAGAGAGAGAGCGGGAGAGAGAGTGAGGGAGGAAGAGAGAGGCGGGGGGGGTGGGGGGGGGGAGAGTACATAGGCGCCACAGCGTCTTACAAATCACTATGCTATTACAGGCATACATATAATAGCTAACCTTGGGGGAAGCCTTTCGGTTACAGCAGAGTTTTTTTGTTTTTTTTTTTTTGTTCTGTGCGATCTGGTCTCTCTTGGAACGTTACACTCACACACATACACGCTCGCACACACACACACACGCACACACACACACACACACACGCACACACACACACACACTGACAGATCCTTTTTTTTTTTTTTTTTTTTTTTTAAATAGTGAATCAGCATCCAAGTGCCCAGATGCGTTCCTTTTTCGACACACATTATATTTGGGAAAATACATATGATAGGTCTGTTTGTGTCACTTGTCACGAACATCCAAAATACGTTTGACAAGTGAATGAAACGACGGAGAGAAAAAAAAAAAGAGAGACAGTGAAGCAAATACAGAAAGAAAGAAAAGAAGAAAAGAGAGAAAGAAGGAAAGTAAAGAAAGAGAGAAAGAAAAAAGAGACAAAGAAATATATGAAGAAATAGAGAAAGAATGAGTGAAAGAAAGAAAGAAAATAAATAAAAAAGAATAAAGGGAAAGAAAAAAATAGGAAGACATGCAAGCAGAAACTAGAAACCACATCCTTTAAAACACTTGCAGCACCATATAACATCACAACCACACAGGAATGACAAAATAGGACAAATGAATACACAAAACCCCTTTCTTCTCCTCTTCTTCTTCTTCTTCTTCGGTTTAATTGTTTGGGTTTTTTTTCCCTTGGTTTATCTCTAATGGTATATGGTGTTCCACGGTCCCTCCCGTTAAGCCTGTATACCGTATAGAAACCCGCATAACTTGAACACTCGTGAGCAAACATTCCTTCGTCATTGCTTTGCATAATAACTCTTTTCGTGGTTCTTTTCATATCAGTTGAATGTGTGTGTGCCCAGGCTTGTTTAAAAAAGAAAGGGGGGGGGGGGTGGAGTTGGGGGCTTGGGGGAAGAAACCAAAGAAGAAGAAGAAGAAAAAAAAAGAAAGCCCTCAAAAGGATTGTCGAGTATAGGGCTATATACATAGACACAACAACCACAACATACAACGTTTCACTATTCACACTACCATGCGAAGATATTTGACAACAGAATATCTTGTCACTTCCCCCCACCCTTACCCCCACCCCACCCCCCTCCCGCCTCCAAACTCCGTACCCCGACCCTCCCACCTCTCCTCCCTCCCTCTCTCCCCTGTACACGCCAACACTACCACCACTACTACGATACACCCTATCCACCCACCCACCCACCCACACGCACACACACACACACACACTTCTGAGGAGGGAGGTACCCTCTTGTGTCACCTGTCTACATTATTTACGACACCTCCTCCCCTCCCTCTCCCCCCCCCCCCCCACCCTCCACCTCCTGGTCTCCAACCGCTAAATCACCCCCACGTTCCTTTCCACCCCCTCCCCCTTCCCAACTCCACATTATCCATATTCATGAGAACAATCCTTACTGGCTTCTTACAGGCGCTCACCACATATGTTATGTTAACAGCAGGTCTGCACGCTGTGTCACTATTATATGCACCACACACGGCTGGTACTGTGTGCATGATTGTGCTTTTAGTTTTC
>NC_134882.1:18176414-18186414 GCF_041734735.1 Babylonia areolata | reverse complement strand
TGACCTGGAAAAAGAAATATTTAAAAAGAAAGAAAAAGGGCTCATCAGTGAGCGGGAACATGTCCACTTTCGACCTCTGATCTTTCGGATATATCAACCCGTGAGTCAACCAACGCACAACCAACGCACAACCAACCAGCCACTGAACCAACACATCCAGAAATTCAGGACGTCTGGCATTCCTCCAATCCCCAGCCTGCAGCATACAAAACCCAGCAAAATGAATACTACTCTCCCCGCCGCCGCCGCGGCAACGCTTCAGCCGCTGCCATTATCGCAGCGACAACGCCGACATCTCCATGGGCGGTGGTAGTTTCGACACGATGAAGCTGAGAAGCGATTGAATTATAAATAATTTTATTTTATTGTTGATAAAGCTTGTTTATTTTAAAACCTTGAAAAAAGAATTACTTCACCTCCAAAAACTGTAAGGCACCCACCGTGAAACAAACAGCACCAAAATGGATGCCAACGCTTCCGGCGTCAATGCGCATGCGGCCATGACACCGGAACTGATGCGCGACATCCGTCAGCGCGTGCAGGGCATGCGGCAGTGGGTGGGCATGTCGTGGCTGGAGGATGACAAGCGGCGGCCCAACCTCATCCGCACGGGAAGCGCCAGCGGTAGCAGCAGCAACAGGAGCAGCAGAAGGCAGAGCGGGGCTTTTGTCAAACAGCAGCAGGCGGCGTTTCTTAGGTAAGGTGGCTGTTATTTATACATTATCACGTAGTTATCGTGTAGGTTTTTATTCTTTTATTTATTTATTATCTTTTTTTGTTTTGGTTTTTTGCTGGTGGCAGTGGGGTGAGTGAGGTGGAAAGGGGATGTGGAGCATGGCGGACGGGTCGGGAAGGAAGAGGAGGGGGTTGTTTGTGTGTGTGTGTGTGTGAGTGTGTGTTGTTTATTTGTGTGTGTGTGTGTGTGAAGATGGGTGAGTGTTTTGGAGGCGTGGGGAGGTGGATGTGCGGGGGGGCCGGGGGGTGGGGGGGAGGGGAGGGGGGGCACGGGGGGCGGAGTCAGGTTTGTGTGTGCGTGTGTGTATGTTCGTTTCGTTCAATTTTATATGTTTGTCACTAAGAGTGATATTAGACGAAGCATGTGTGTGTGTGTGTGTGTGTGTGTGTGTGTGTGTGAGTGTATGTGTGTGTGAGGGGGGAGGGGGGCGCGTGTGTGTTACTGCGTGCGTCCGTGCCTCTGTGTGTGTGTGTGTGTGTGTGTGTGTGTGTGTGTGTGTGAGACTCAATGATTTTTTTTTTCAAAACCTATCCATGGATTTATAGATTAACTGAAGCTAACACAACGAACACCAAAAACCAATAAACCAAGAATATTTTCGTGTCCGTGCACAAGCTTGTAAGAAAACATTGATTATACATTGCTTTAAAACATTAACACACACACACACACACACACACACACACACACACACACACACACACACACACACACACACACACACAGGCACGGACACACGCAGTAACACACACGCAGTAACACACACAAACACATACACGATGACAATATCCAAGTGAGTGCGTGTGCAACTGTGTGAGTGAATATGACTCTGTGTGTGCGTGTGCGTCTGTGTGTGTGTGTGTGTGTGTGTGTGTGTGTGTTTGCGTGCATGCATAGGTGACGCATGCTCACGCACGAATGCATGTATGTGTCTGAATGTATAATTCTTTTATGAGTATACACATTTTTGGTTCAGTAAAAAAAAAAAATGGGGGGTGGGGTGAGAACACACACACACACACACACACACACACACACACACACACACACACAGAGGGAGGGAGGGACGTAGGTGTGAGGGAGGAGGGGGGGATGACATCTGTTCCATCTTGACTGAAGAAATACCAATGTTGCTCATCATTAATCTGTAGCAGTCATTCTTTACATCCATCACTTGGGCTACCGTCTGTCTGAGGGCCATTCTTTCAAATGTAAGTTTAAACAAAACTTATGTGTGTGTGTGTGTGTTTGCGAGTGTGTCCGTGCTAACGCCGTTTTTGTTGTTTTTTTGTTTTTAAGTATACATAAGAGAGTAAAGCGTGTGTTAGTATCCGCTTGTGGGAGTATTTGAGTTGCATCTTCGTGTACTTTGGTTTCAGCTAATGCTTTCATTATGAATTCGTGTAACTCTTTCTCTGTGCATGCGCGCGCGCGCGCGGCGTGTGTGTGTGTGTGTGTGTGTGTGTGTGTGTGTGTGTGGTTCTTTGTTTGTTTGTTTGTCCTCTTCCTACTCCTCAGATCTGTCTACCCTCTTCTTCCTCCACCACCTTTCTGTTCCCATCAGCTCAGACAGACAGACAGACAGACAGACAGACGCTGATTGGCAGGCAGACAGACAGAATAACAGTACAAGTCTTTAGTGTTGTTCTTTACCCACCCACCCCCGAACCTCCCCCCTCTCCCTCCCAAACAGGTCCACCTCCCAGACCAGCAGCCAGTCCAGCCTCAACTCTCCCCCCAAGAGCAACCGCAGCAGCCTCCGATCCCTCACCACCACTTCCCCGTTGCGGGGCGACTCTTCCGAGAACGGCCACCACACCACCACCACCACCCCCATCAACCTGCCCAGGATCCCTAGCAAGACGCTCAAAGACCGCAGCAGCATCAAGGGCGGGGGAGAGGCCAGCCGTAACGGCGATGTCGCCAAAAGGAGCGGGCCCGAGACGTGGGCGGAAGAGGAGGGCGTGAGAAAGGTCAGGAGGCTCAGCAGCTCCAGGGGCTCGCAGCGGTCCTCCCTGTCCATGTCCTCCCCCGTCAGTTCCCCGGACAGGGACAGGGCAGCAGGGGAGGAGGAAACGTTCAACGAGGCGGTGGTCCTGAGGCGTAAGGTCCAGCAGAACTCCTCCTCATCAACCACCCTGGTGAGGCAGAACGCCGTGTCTTCTTCATCATTGGAAAGCAGCAAAGGAGGAAGCAGGCCCTCTTCTGGTGGAGGAGGGGGGCTTTCCGGACAACAGCAACAGCCCGTTTCGGGATCCGTGGGGGTCAGCAACAGTCGGCCGTCCTCAGGGACGTTCTCCGCGGGAAAACAGATCGCGTCTGCCGGAAGTTCAAGGCCCGCGTCCTCCCGATCGTCCCACTCTGAGAGGAGAGGCGGCTCCTCCACCGCGGCGTCCTCCACGCCCAGAGGGGGCTCAGGTGATGGGGAAGCGGCGCTGCTGCTCGGGAGGAAGGGCTCCAGCGCCAGTGAGAGGTCCGTGGGAGGAGAGGCCGGCCACGGCCAGGGAGGGGTGAAGGTGGGGAAGGAGGAGGGGACGGGGACCGGGACAGGCACAGCGCCGGCACGGGCGGCAGCGGGGATCATCATCAGACTTCTTCGCCACCCTCGCGTAGAGATTCGTCGAAAGGGTCAAGGTCGAGCTCCAAGGGCCACGGGCAGCACCGCCCTTCCTTCCACACCATCCAGGGCTCCTCCACGCCCGTCCTGCACCGCCACTCCTTGAACTCCTCCGTGGCTTCCTCCGCCTCTTCTTCCGCCCCTCCTCCCCCCGCCCTCTCTCCCGCCCCGCCGATCGACATGGACTCCCTGCCCAACACCCTGGATCTGGAGCCGGCCCTCCCTCCCCCTCCTTCTCCTCCTCCTCCCCCACCGATGAGGTCAACATCATCATCATCACCACCGCCACCACTCACCCTTCCCTCACCACCTCCCACCCCGCCACCCTCATCGCCACCACCGCTGACGCCCCCACCCCCACCGCCTGTCACAGAGGGGGAGGAAGGTCGCGTGGCTGACAGCCACGCCCCCTCGCTGTTTCAGCCTAGACCCCCGTCCACCCTGTCCGCTCACCCCCTTCCCACTCCGCCCCCCACCCCCAAATCTGCTACCTCTCCCCCATCCGGTGCTCATTCCTCGGCTTCTTCGTCCTCGTCAACGACCACGACTCCGAGGGCAGGTGATCAGCCGGAGGCTCATCAGCCCGACACGGATTTCTTCAGTTTCCTGCCGGACTCCTTGCCGCACGATGACATCGGGGAGGGCCGTCACTCCATCAAGTTCACTGCAGAGGCCCAGGACGGAAGGCAGCAGAAGGAGGAGGATGAAACGGACGGCACGAGCGCCGTGCAGAACGCCTCGCGGGATGTGACAGGAGATGTTACAGATGCCAAGCTATGGACAGAAGGGGAAGAGAGAACGTGGGCCAGCATTAAAACGACCACCAGCACAGAGATCACCTCGTCAGGGCTCGTGCAGAAAGAGAAGGAGAAGGAGAGCGGAAGCGGGGTGAAGGGAGAGAAGAACGAAAACAAAACTGCCCACCCCCCTGTCCTTCACTTCCCCCCGCCCCCCGACTACTCCCCACCCAACTCCCCCACCTTGCAATCACCCACCCGCGCCTCAACCTCCACCTCCCTCCTCTCCCCCACCTCTCCCCCCTTCTCCGCGGGGACAGTGGGATCGTCGGGCTGGGGGGACTCTGACCACAGGCTGACCAGCACCTCCACCGACGTGGTCCTGGGATACCTGGACAACGCTCTGGAACCTTACGCCTCTGCCCCGCCCACACCCGCCCCCCTCAGGTCCCCGACCCCGCTCACAGCCTCACAGCTGCCAGACGTTCATCACGACCAGCACACCAGCCCGCCTCCCACGCCTTCAGTGGACCCCAGCACCGGAGCACCTCCAACAAGGATACCGACAATCGTCATGGACAGTGATCCGTCCTCCTCCACCGCCACCTCCACCAAGACACTGCCGACCACGGAGAGTCAGGCACAGAAAGAGACACCGTTAGAGGTCATGTCCTCTTTCCTGAACGTGGAGCGACTGCACATCGAGAAGAAGAAGAGCGGGAAGAAGTCCAAGCGGAAAACGACACCGACGCAAGTAACCAAGTACGAAGGGAGCGTGAAGACTGTGAGGCGGCAGATCAAGCCTGGCCACGTGGGGGAGCTGAGGGAGATGTTCCTCCAGCAGGAAGACGATGACGACGACGTCACGGTCCGCCACGGAAAACGCCGAATGAGCCGCATGCTGCGGAGTGACAGTTCTGACGACGACCGTGACTTCGACGCCAAGAGCGGCTACACGACCAACTCTTCCGACAACGAGTACGACTTGGAAGAGGCTGAGAAGATCAACAGCCCGGACTACGATTCCTCCTCCCCCTTCGCCCCGGCCCGCACTGCAGGGTACACTTTGAACTGGGAGGCAGCGGAGAAATCGTCCACATCTCTTCACACCAGCAGCGGAGGTTCCACGCCAAAAGCAAAGAAAAGCGGCGACGGGTTCGTGTTTGAGAAAGACCTGCCCCCGCTGAGCGCCCCAGACGCGGCCTTCACAGACCTGACTGCACAGACTGCAAGTCAGCGGGGATCGCACGAGGCAGAGAAAACTCCCCCCACTACCCCCACTACCTCGCTGCATGCCCGTTCAATCCCTCCCCACTCGCCGATCACAAAAAATGCAGACTCCCTCTCCGCTCCCCTCCTCCCTTCTCTAGGTATGCAACAGTCAGAACACAAAAGCGACAGCGCAATTCATGTTGAAGTGGGTAAGGCCGAAAAAGAAGACGCAAGCAGTGCTTTCGCTACAACCAGTTTATTTTCCACAGCGCCTGCTCTAAAAACACGTTCTTCAAGTTCAGAGAGCGAGTTGGACGAAAGAGATAAGGGCGATCACCACTCAGACTTTCTGTCTTCCTCAGTAGACTCTAAAAAGGATTTCCTACCTACACTGGAAAAACAAAAGACAACCGCCCAGCATGCCTTGACATCCACCAGCTTTCTGCAGGGAGACAGAAGCGCCCTGCCTTCACAACATGACAGCGGCAGTGTGGCCCCAGAGAGGGGCGCGTTACTCACTGACAGGCATCTAATGATGGATGCACATTACAGCGGCGTTGGCGACAGCCCCTCCCCTTCCGCTAAGGTCATAGGGGGTCTGGGGGTGACGGAGGAGGTGGAAATAACGACGGAGAGGGAGGAAAGCGGGGCAGTGACTGCCCTGGAGGGAGAGAGAGAAGATCCCATGACGATTTTCCGGCCAAACGACTATAATCAGAACGACAGGACATCGGGGGACGGGGGAGGAAAGTGAAGGGCTCACCACTGTCCTGCATGTTGGGAGCAACGCTCATGACTTTCCCGTGGCTCGCTCTTCCATGGTGTCTGGCCCAGAGGAGGTGGTGGGGGGAGACAGCACCATCACTCACTCAGTTACAGCACGGGGGGCAGGCCCAAGCGGACGTGCAGCAGAGTCGCCAAGCCTCGGTCAGTCGTCATCTCACACAGTGTCACACACACCACGACAATCCGCCGTCACACCTCCTCACTCCCCCGACAGCCAGGACAAGCCAGAGACAGGGGCTGACGGCGGGGCCACAGACTTTCTGTCCATCCTTGACGACATTCAGCTGGGCAGTGACGGATACACCCTCAGCGCGGACACTGCTCAAAGAGCGAGACAGCTGCAGACAGAGCAGTTTAGAAAAGACAACAGAAACAGCGTGGAGGTGTCTGCGACTGATGCTGTGCACACAGTCAACACAGAAACAGTTCTATTTTCGTCCGATGCACACAGCGCCAAGGAAGACTTGCCCCCCACAGCTCCTGTTTTGAATGGGGAGAGCACTGAAGTGGAGAAAACTTCAGCACCTGATGTTTCAAGCCAACAGGTGGACAGCACAGAGGAGAGCAGCGAAAAGGGACCGAGCGTTGAGAGTCATGGTTATTCACAGTCTTTCACGTCAGAACTGAAACTGTCGCCCTCTTCACCACCACCACCCACGCTCAGTACATATGTGAATGTGCATGAAACAAATGACTCTGACGTGACCAGGGCATTAGCAGCCCCATCAAGTGACGACACCCCAGAGAACGTTGGCGCACAGGATAAAGTGACCGCAGCGGTCAACGGCCAGTCGTCGTTCACCGTCGAAAAGAAGGCAACAGACGTGTCCCACTCCCAGCAGAACAGCATCTCCTCTCGTGCCTCTTCGTCCTCATCGCTGTCCTCACAGGCAGGGGCAGATAATGAAGCCATGTTTTCCCCGTCACAAGCCAACGGCCAGGATGGCGGGGAGGTGTACGTCTACCGTGACTCTCGAGGCGACGTATTCGTCATGCAGGACATCACAGACCAGACTGAAACGCAGGCCACGACAGAACCCACAACAGCCTTCGTCAGAACAGCCAGTGACGGCGTGGCGTCACGGGGCGCCAGTGATGACCTCCGTGGCCTCAGTCTGAACGACAGTGTCCAAGTGGACACCCAGCAGGTGGACGTCAAGAAGGCCAAGGAAGTGATCTCCGCCTTCTTCACAGACGGAACCAGCGCCACGCCAGTAGAACGCCAAAAGCCTTCCAGGCAACAGTCCATCACCAGAATGGGAGATGACAGGTACGCGTTTCTGCGCAGCTCCATGGATGGAGATTCTGAGTTCCAGGTGGTGGCGGGGAACCTCGGGATGGGTGGAAGAGGACAGGCTCACAACTCAGCCTTGCGCCGCACGCCGTCCTCGGGGGATCAGCACAGGAGGGAGTCGGTGACGGTGTCCACCACGTCCACAGCCGTGCTAAAGGAGGAGGCAGAGCTGCAGATCCACATCCCCCGGAACGCGGTGCCCGTGCTGCCCATCCCGCCCAGACGGTTAAACAGCACGGAGACCAGCAGTGACATCAGCCCCATGGTGGCCGATACCCCCTTCTCTCCCCAGCTGACCTCCGTCTCAGAACCACATTCCTATTCCTCCCACGCTTTCTCCCCCTCCTCCTCTTTCGACCCACGGACGGTCTACGACTCACAGACAAGCGACGGAAATCGGCTCTTCACTTCTCAGAGAACACTCGACAGGGTGACCCAAGGCCGGACCATGCAGGACTTTGAATCTGAAAGTGGAATGGGAGATCACACTTACACATCACAGACAACTCTGGAACGAAGCTTCCCAGGATCAGGTTCGGAAGATCGAGCAAACAGAGCAAAGTCTGTGAGGGTCTCCAGGCTGAGGAAGACCAGTGGCTCTAGTCTGTCTTCTGAGGAGGACCATGGCAGCAAGGCACGCTACATGGTGACCAGACTGGCCAGAACAGACAGCGACAGCAGAAACGACAGATCTTACAGCACAGACAGCACGTTGAAGAGCTCCAGGCAAATGCTGGGCAGTGGACGAATCTACGACAGCGCTGCGTCGCTACCCAGCTATGGTAGGCCTTCACAAGTGACGTTCACTGACAACGCCCCCACATTCCACACCAACATCTCTTTCGGTGAAGAGGACAGCCAGTATGGGTCACAGACGTCCAAAGCCACATCGGCTGGCGACATGTCCCCGACTGACGAGCAACTGTACAGGATCGTTCGCGCAGACAAATCCTCCGCTTCCCCAACGTCCCCCACCAGACCCATCGTCCCCCACACTGACCATCACCAGCAAGTCGTTCAACGCACTCTGGACAGAAAGACTCGCGCCACCACTGACTATCAGCAGAGGGAGCTCAACAGTTCCCAGGAAGCCATCTTCCGGCAGAATACTGGAAGCAACCACATGCCCGGGTTGTGGAGGGTGAACAGGTTTTCCCCAAGTGAGCCCCAGCTGAGTCAGCCCGTGATGAACAGGTCCTTCACCACTCTCCCACGCCGCGAGGAGGAAGCAAGGAGCCAGAAGTACCGAGTGGTCAAATCAGGATACAACGGTCAGAAGGTTCAAACCTCGTCCAGCGAGTCTGACGACGATTCTGGCGTGGACGGCGGGAAACGCTACAGGCTGGTGTCCAGGGTGCAGGTTCAAGGACTGGGAGCCAAGAAACGATCCAACTCCACGGGCTCCTTGAAGAACGCTGAGCTGAGTCTTCTTCCCCGATCCCCACCTCCCTCTTCACACGATTACCGTGTGTCCCAGGTTCGACCCCATGCAGAGTGGGAGCAGCAACGGGTACGTTCTGAAGTGACAGCAGGCAACATGTATCGTGTGAGCAGAGTGCTGTCGTCAGAGGACCTCCCCCAGGACGTGCAACAGGCAGCTTCCCGTGCCGTGCGCCAGCCGTGGTCCTCCGTGCAGGACGTAGGGGATGAGAACAACAACAAGCATCGCCCTTACAGGGTGCTGCACACGCTGCCCACAGAGAAAGCGTCCACGCTGGACGATCACGTTTTCAGAAAGAGAGAGGCACCCAGACTGCACGCGGCTCCACAAAAGTCTCGTCCCCGCGACTTGCACTCCCGGTCGTTCGACAGCAGCTGGTTCCACAGGAGCAGCAGACCCACGTCCCCTCCCCCCAGGAGCCACAGTCCGGGCCCCGGGGAGCGTCACCGCACCGTCATCAACCTCAGAGTGGGTGACAACAAGATCCTGCCCACCACGCACTACACGGAGACGGAGGGCCAGCAGTACCGAGTGGTGAACGTCAAGTCGTCAGACAACCCCGCGGCCAGCAGCGTGTACCCTGACCACAACCACAGCATCTCCTCCCCAGTGTCCGGCTACGAGTCCGACGTCGAGCGCAGCACCAGCAGCAGCAACCTGGTCCACTACAGAGTGACCAGCCCTCTGCAGACACAACAACACCAACAACAGCACCAACGCCTTGCTACCTCTCCCCAGGCGGACCCGGCCTCCTCCCGGGAGGGCGGAAGACGTTACATCGTCAACAGCACGCAGTCCTCTTCCACCTTGCAGGACGGAATCACGGTGAGAACAGATCGCCCCCGAGCGACCTCCCCACCTCCCCAGCAGTCCCCGACAGGGGAGTGGCACAAGACCACCATAGACATCCGCCGCAACCCTGGCAAAAACTCGGGCGGCAGGCCACAGTCCATGCTGGCACCCTCACAGCAGCAGCAGTCTAAAAGCTACGTGGTCTTCAACAGTTCGGAGAACATCCACGACGACAGCACCCGCAGCCAAATCCTGACGACGACGACCTCAGCTCCTCCCCTGCTGCGGCGTTCCCACTCGCCGCCGCCATCGTTCACCACGTCCGAGAGGCAGTACAGGGTCACCTCACCCACCCCCACCCTCTCTTCCCTCCCCACCCAGCCCC
>NC_134882.1:18083914-18171414 GCF_041734735.1 Babylonia areolata | reverse complement strand
ACAACAGCTAAAACGCCTCTTCCCCTGTTGTCACTTCCTTTCATGCGTCCGACCCGTCACCGACTCTCTCTCTCTCCAGACCTACCTGTGTGAGTGCAGGTGTGTATGCTGAATTGAATGAACGGGTCAATGAACAGATGATAACCAGCGTGAAGTACAGAAGATGAAGAATGCAGTTTATGGTGGAAATAAGACATTTATCATTATAAAGCATAGAAGAAAAAGTCGTAACACATGCTCGATCGCGTGCGCAAACACACTGGTGCACAGACATCCACGCACACACGTACACACACACACACACACACACACACAGAGCATACGTTCGTGAAGGCCCAATACTCTGACATATCAGCTCGCAAAGACACAAACACAGCCGCATACACACACGTGCGCAACACTTAAGTGCAACTTCTAATGAATTAACTTTAGTAGAGTCAACATGACCCGTTTGCCTGCTGAAAATAACTCAGAAAATGGGATTACAGACTTTGGACATAAATATATCTGTGTATCAGTTAACAATCTTTAAAGAATAATAGAAAAATTTGCAGCCTCCTTGATAAAATTAAATTTATCGCCGACACTATCACATCATTTAAAAACAAATTAATTAGGTAGTCTCTAGTGTCTCCATTTACCCGCCCTGTTCAAACTAGTAAACAATGATTATTACACGTACATTTGATTAAGGAAATTATGTTTGTTGTAGGCAACTATGTGCACCTGAAAATGACATTGGTAGCTCTCCAAATGTTGTGGTGTGCGTGGTTTGGTAGATACTGAAACGACATGTACACCTGTAAAACTGTTTAAGGAAAACTGTTCTCTACAGCAACTGGAGCGAAGGAAGAAACAAATGAGTGGATGAATGAATGAGTGAATGAATGAATCAGGGAATGGGTGAATGAATGAATCAATGAACGCGAATCAGTGAATGAATTAATCCGTGAATGAACGGAAGATTATATGAATGAATGAATACAAATGAATGAATGAATGAATGAATGAATCAGGGAATGAATGAATGAATCAATGAACGAAGAAACCCGTTCACTCTGATAGAAAGGAGCATACTCGGTGCAGTCTGTTTTCCTTTTGCTCGACAACTTGTGATGTGTCATGACCCGTATTTCATACGTCTATTCCAAAACTATGCGACCGCCGCCCGGTACAGATATCTATATATTATGTATGTCAGCCCAGAAGAAGTGAAGCGAAAACACGCGCAGACTTGACAAGCCAATAATAAATGGGGCGACGGAGAAGGAAGAAGCACAACGAGCAAGCGACCGAAATGGGGAGTTTGTATAAAATAATATCATTCTCCTTGTTTGGTTGAAGATATACCTACTATTGTACTAACCATGTCAAACTGACTCAATCCCGCTTTGAAAACGATAGGTCTTGACTGCATCAGTTTGACATGGTACAGTATAAAACCATACACTGTACATAAACGTGTGCAAGTGCAAACGAAAATAAAAATAAATCAAAACAAAAAAACAAATGATATATTGAACGGATGAACGAAAATTGACCGTAAGCCCAGTTTTTGACATGATTGTATCCAAGTGCAATTTCATCATGGTGATGCGAACTGAAACCCATAGAATATACAGCACGCAACACTCTTTCGTTTCTTCTTTTCTTTTTCTTTTCTTTTCCTTTCTTTTCCTGAGAAACCAGTGCACAAGAGTCTACGTTTTCTCTTTCCCTCCTTCCCCCCCCCCCCCCAGCGACTGAATCAACTGCTTCGCTGACGGTGACAACAAGAGGTGGGATGGGGAGGAATAGAGAGGGGGGGGGGGGTGGTAGGGAAGGTGGAGAGAGAGAGAGAGAGAGAGAGAGAGAGAGAGAGAGAAGAATCTGGAGAAAACCTGTTCTACCTGTTTTATTTCTGGCCGTGGCAGTTTCTAGTTTCTAGTTGTGGAGCCCAGTGGCGAGGGGGCGAGCGAGAACGGGTGATTTGGGGTCTCTACAAGAATAAAGGAAGTTTTGGTGTGTGGTACAGCTAAAGGCTTTTTTTTTACGCATTTTTTTGTTGTTGATCGGACGGAGGACAGAAAAAGGAGAGGCTGTGTGTGTGTGTGTGTGTGTGTGTGTGTGCGCGCGCGCGAGCTCGTGCACGAAAAGTATGTATGTGGAGGAAGAAACTTCTAAAGGATCGGGGGGGGGGGGGGGGGGGGGGGGGGGGGGGGGTAGGGAGTGGGGCTGGAGGAGGTGAATACTGAGATATTCAAAACTAAATGTACCGACTTTTAATGGCCTTAGAGTGTATACCATCGACCCCCTCCTCCACTCCCTTTCACCACCACCCACTCCCCCCCCCCTCCCTCCCGACTACCCTCTCTACCCAAAAATGTGAAGACCACATGCTGTTGGTGTTGTTCAACCGAAGCCTGAACTTGTCAAGTTCGTCTCTGCGTGTTTAGTGTGACTGATCGACAAAAACAATTTTGTTGAATTCCGCGGTTTTTTTTAGATTCCAGCAACAATCAAGAAGAAGAAAAAGAAGAATGACTGAGGTAACTCAGTCTTCTCAAACTGTTTAAATCATGCCAATGGATTTAAGTTGCTTACCCGTCTCTCTCTCTCTCTCCCCGTCTCTCTCTCTGTTGTGTGTGTGTGCGCGCGTCTGTATGTCATTGTGTTAGCTCATCAGTGTATCATGCATGCGCGGGTTATGTGCGTGTGTGCGTGCACAAAACATTCTGTTGAGAGAGTTTTTGTGTGTGTGTGTGTGTCTATGTATGTCTGTGTGTGGCGTGTGTGTCTGTGTGTTTGTGCGAGTACGTACGCGAGCACGTGTATGTATGTGTATGAGTGCGTGTATGTGTGTCAGTGTGTGTGAGTGCGTGTATGTGTGTAGGTACATGTATGTATGTATGTATGCACGTGCGGATTATGTGCTTGTGTGTGTGCATGGTAAAAACATTCCACACTTTGTAACATTGGCGATAAAATATTACAGCAAAAAAACAACAACAAAAAAACAACAACAACAAACAAAAAAGAGAGAGAGAGAGAGAGAAAAGCAAACAAACAAACAAAAATAAAATAAAATAATAATAGTAAAGTTCTCCACAACACCGCACAGATCTTCACCACGACAGCACCAACCATACAAAACGATACAATCAACAACAGACTGATGGTATCACGACCATTTGCACACTGACCCCTTCAGTGCAAATTACTGCCTCAGTCTACGGACCACAGCGATGCCGCGACCCCGTCACCTTCCGGACAGTACCCCCGAGTACATCCGGTCATTATGTATTTTGCACCTCAACCAGCGGGTGTCTCTGCAGAGAGAGAGAGAGAGAGAGGAGGGGGGAGAGAAAGGTGGGGAGAGGGAGAGAAAGAGGGGGGGGAGGGGGTCAGGAGGGAGAGAGAGGTGGGGAGAGAGAGGGGTGGGGAGAGGGAGATAGAGAGAGGTGGGGAGAGGGAGAGAGAGGTGGGGAGAGGGAGGGAGAGGGAGAGAGAGAGAGGTGGGGAGAGGGAGAAAGAGAGGTGGGGAGAGAGAGGGAGAGAGAGTGGGAATGAAAGAGATCGGGGGGAGAGGGACAGGAAGGAGAGAGGGGAGGACGGAGAGAGAGAGAGAGAGAGAGAGAGAGAGAGAGATGTGATCGTTTGATGGTTTTGATTATTTTAAGTTACACACACACACACGCACGCACGCACGCACGCACACACACACACACACAGATATATCGTTGTATATAATATATATAGATATAGCATTCGTGCTGTGAATAGTTATAAAATTTTAATGAATGAACCTCTTCCTCTCGGTGTGTATGCTTCAGTGTGTGTGTGTGTGTGTGTGTGTGTTGGCGGTGGTTGGTGCCAGAATGTGCAGTGCACCCGTACGAAGCTAATGTGAAAATTATTATATGCGTGTATCATGTTAGTTGTGATTGGTAAGACACGTGTGGGCGGGTATGTGTGTTACTTGAATGATGCTTGTGATGGTTATGATCCAGGGGCGTAGGCATACAACGGTGTCGGACATTGGTCATGGGAGCGGTGGGAGTGCCGGTTTAGTCGCCGGCAACCCGACCCTGAACAGGTTGTACTGGATTACAGGTTACCAGTAGCAGATCTAATGACCTGACCTGACAGGACATGGACCACAGAAGGGGTGAGAATGTCCAATCATTTTATTCCTCAAGAGGGCAAAATTAATATCCCACAACTTGTTCATCAGCATGAAGAAGAAAGAGAAAACACCCGTAGGTGCTGGGGAGGACCCAGAGAAGCACTGTCTCCACCCGCCTTTGGAACAATCCTACTGTCCAATATGTTTATTTGTTAACTGGGGCATCGTCCTTCTCCCAAGGAGAAGCGTGAGCGAAGGAAGCAGTGCTCAACTTCTGCAGACGTTTTCCCTTGCAACACCTGTGGGAAGTGCTGCGCATCCAGAATCGGCCTCTTCTCCCATATGAGGACACACACCGACAGATAAGTCTGCCTGTCTACTCATCCGTCGGACCGACGGAAGACTCCATCAGGGGCATCGTTAGTGAAAAAAAAAAAGAAAAAAAAAGCGACAAGTCGATCTCCCATGTTCAATCTGATAAAGGCCGACATCTTCGCGTATGCAACGTAGAGTCAGTATCAGCGAATGTCGTAGTGTTTGATTAAAATTTACAAGGACTTAATATCTTCTGTGCATGCACTGGTTTTGAAAGCGTGTTTCTTCTTTTCAACCAGAGCAGATTTGGCTATGCGTCGAACCGTTCCTCATCTTCCGAAAGAAAAATTTTTTAAAAGGTTTCCGAGGATCAAAATCTTTTGCTATATTTTGTGGAACGACCACATGATGCAACACCGTGAACGTTCAGAAGCCTTGGCTGAGAGAGAGAGAGAGAGAGAGAGAGAGAGAGAGAGAGAGAGAGAGAGGATATATAAATATCGGGCGCAATAGCCGAATGGTTATAGCGTTGGACTTTAAATCTGAGGGTCCGGGGTTCGAATCTCGGTGACGGCGCCTGGTGGGTAAAGTGGAGATTTTTCCGATCTTCCAGGTCAACATGTGTGCAGACTTGCCAGTGCCTGAACTCCCCCTTCGTGTGTATACGCACGCAGAAGATCAAATACGCACGTTAAAGATCCTGTAATCCATGTCAGCATACCCACACAGCATACAAGAACATACCCATCACCATACCACACTTACTGAGTGATAACAGATTGTCTGTTTTTATCATAGCCGATTAACATCTTTTTGACTTGATGTGGAGTTTGTGTTGACCCGGGGTAAATATTCCTTTCAATGTCCCATTCATTTCGGTGCGAAGAAGACAAATGTTCGATCAAGTTTGGGTGGGTCAGGTCTTTGTCCTACTGTTGTCGACGTGGATGTACATCCCAAATGGACACAGTAATGACGTGGTGCTGTGTGTGTGTGTGCGTGCGTGCGTGCGTGTGTGTGTGTGTGTGTGTGTGTGTGTGTGTGTGTGTGTGTCCAGATGTTGTGAACACGTTTAATTTAAGAACGTGGGTGTGTCACGGTGTGTGTGTCACCCCAGTGCGTGAGAGTGCATACTGGTGTTTGCATTATATAAACACGCGTGCATGCATCCAGCACTCCAGTAGATATTGATCACAGGCTTTGCCGTGGAATGCAAGGCTAGGCAGGGTGTGGGACTGTTTACAGGGTCCGCCGTTCTTGTCCCCAGGCCCCCACCCCACCCCCACCACTCCCCGCCCAAACAGCCCCTCCCTCCCGCCCCAGTATCCTCATCTCCCCTCCAACTGACCAGGGTCCTCTCGCACGTTCAAATGCAGACATAGAGATACTATAACATGCACAAATGGCTCAATCATGCACGTGTTTTTCTTTCTTTTCTTTTGTTTTTTTTTTTTGTCTTCCCGCCTGGTATGACATGTAGACATACAGACAACAAAGTATTAGACTATTGTGTATAAATTATACGTATCAATCTGGTCTACTCTACCTATACCATTCTAATTACAAGACTTAATGTTTTGTCTTCTGTCACCCAGTATCAAGTTTTGCATGAATGTGCTTTGATTTGCACGAGATTCAGCGCTATATAAATACTTTTAGTATTATATTGCATTTGTCGTTGTCACCTCCTTTCTTCTCTTCATCTATCTGCCTCCTTATTTCATTTCCATTCTCTCGTCATTTTCAGTCGTCTTATCATTCCTGTCCTCTGCTGTCCTCCATTTTGCTTCTTATCCTTGGGTTTTTGTCTTTCTTTCTCTTTATTTTCTGTTATTTTTCTTTTCTTTTTCTCGTTCTTTTGGATAAGAGCAAACTTTAAAAAAAATATTTTTTTAGCTATTCTAAAAAAAAAAAAAACGTGAGTGGGGTTTTAAGGGACATTTAGCCTATACAACGATATCATTGTTTATTTTCTCTTTTTGTTTGCAAACAAAACAAGTTCATATTTGATGGGGTAGTGCAAGAATCATTAAATGGATTAAGTCGTTAGATTGGAATTAAATAGTACCAAACCTGAGTTATCAAGATTAAAATGAGGGTGTGGGTGATTTTTCACCCAGGGGGTATGGCGAAGGATATTATTACATAAAAGATCCTGGTATTTCATTATTCTGACTGACTGCTCCACAACCCCCCCCCGTCCCCCCGCCCCCTACGATTTTTCCTTTTAATCTTACTATCTTCTCTCCATCTTCCTACGTCCTTTTCCAGTATAGTAATACTGAATACCGTATCCCCCCCCCCCCCTCTCTCTCTCTCTCTCTCTGCTTCTTCGTTTATTGTTTTGTTTTTTTCTTTCTTACTTTCTTTGTCGTCATCGTTTTTCTCTTCTTTTTATTTTTTCTTTCTTTCTGCTTTTCTTTCATCCTCACCGTCCTCTTTTCTTTTTTTTCTGTTTCTTCAATGCCATCGTTTTTCTCTTCTCCCCCCCCCGCCCCCTCCCCCCTCTTCCTTTCTTCTGTATCTTCTTCATCATCTGTTTTTTGGGTTTTTTTTTCGTTTTTTTGTTGTTGTTGTTTTTCATTTCTCAAGTGCTCCCACCATTCTCTCTCTTTCTGCGTCTCTATCTCTCCTCAGCTTTTTCTCAATTGTCGCTTTTCTTTTTCTTTCTTTCTGTTTGTTCTTCTTCTCTGTCGTCGTTTTCAGTTTATTTTCTTTTCCTCTCTTCTTCTCTTTCTTCACCGATTTCCTCTACCGTTTTCCCCTATTCTTTTTTTCTTTCTTTCCGATTCTTCTTCTTCATTGCCATCGCCATTTTCTTCCCCACTTTTGTCTTTCCTTTCTTTCTTTATATATATATACACACATATTTCAAAGCGCACTTTGTTGTGATGTGGTGTGCTTTCCAGTGGAGCTGAGCCCCAAGCCGCGGCGCAAGCAGAACCTGTCCACAATGCTGCTGTCCAAGCTGGCCTCCATCGACTCCAAGGACCTCCGGCAGCACATCGACGTGCAGCACCACCACGAGGAGATCTACGGCGACGTCCACCTCGTCCACGCCGACGGCTCCGCCGCCCAATCCCGCGACACCTCCAACTTCGACTCTGTCAACGAGAACGTAGAGCTCATGCTCAAGAAGGGCAAGGCCTTCGTCATCATCAAGGTCATCGCCGAGCGTATCGTGCCCATCGACTACGAGTTCAACGTCTGGCGCAAGTCTCAGGCCATCGTCACGCGGAACATCGAGATCGACCTGCACGCTACGGAGCAGCGACGCCGGTTGTACGAGCACGTGATGGAGACTAGGGGGCGCATGCCCGGAGCGCTGGAAGGAGGAGGAGGAGGAGATGAGTGGGGGAGCGGCGCCACGGTGAGGTCAGCCCGACAGGGTGGTGAGGGGTTGAGTGAGGACGAGCGGAAGCTGACGTCCCTGGAAACGCTGAGGCTGTTCTCGCAGATCCTGGAGGTTGCGGAAGGGAAGAAGGACGGGGAGGGGGAGGCGGAGGAGGGGGGCAGCAGGAGGAGGAGGACGCAGCAGCAGGGGGGGATGATGGTGGGGGGTTCTGAGGCTTCCGCGGCTGCTTCTTCCATGGACCTCCTGTACTAACAAGACACCCGTCATGCTCCTTTTTTCGAAGAAGCCAAAAGAACGTGTGTTTTTTTGTTTTTTAATTTATTTTTTTTTATTCAAGGAACACAGATACGCACGTGAGCTAACTAAAGCTGCTTTCGTATAAGGTGATAAGGTTCATCACCAAGCTGGCTTCGGGGCTCCACTCCTGGTTTATTTTTCATTCGGGGTTGGGGGGGATTTACTCCCTTTGCCTTTCTCACACCCACAACCTGAGGCAGTGGAGCCAGAGCCATAGACTCCCCATGACTCGGGGAGGAAGCCAAGACATTCCAAAGAGTGAAACAGTGCTGGCTTCCACATGCTGTCCTTCACTGCCGCTTATGACCCAGAAGGAGGCCATGGCGTTTGGATTCCCATCAGTAAAAGTATGCAAATAAATAAATAAACAAATTAAATATATATGTATATAATATTTTTTTAATGATATAACCTTGAACTTGTAGCGTCATTATTGAAGAAAAAAAAACACACCAAAAAAAACCCCCCATCTAGAACTGTTATGTACATGTCCACCACAACAAACACTTTGTTTGTGTGTGTGCGTGCTGACTGAACCATTTCTGTGACTGATTTCATTTGAGTCATCTCCCAACAACGTCGTCATCATATGGATCTTGGTGTTAACAAACAGGGAACCAAACTGTATTGCAGAAGATCACAGCAGGCATTCCATTTTTGTGACAGGCAGTGGATATCTAAAAAAAAAAAATGTACAGAACAGGCCAGTTTTGCACAAGCAGACTTTGTAATAACATTCTATTTATCCGGCTGTTGACACACTGTTATTTTGTTTGTTCCCTGATTCTATACCTGTGTTTAGTTCCCTGATTCTGTACCCATGTGTAAGTTCACAAGCACTTAAGTTTGTCTCTGCACAAGATCCAGCCCGACCTCTCTTTCTCTCCCTTTAATATATATATATTAGATATAATATATATATGTATACATATTTACACACATTTATTATCTTTATTGAAGGACAAAAAGGCATTCCAGAGATGTGTCTTACTGAGTTCATCGATCAGGTCTCTCAAAGACTGCTTATCACTTGTACAGTACCATCCCCCCCCACCCCATTCCCCCCCCCCCCCCACCTGCACCACCCCTAGCATTTTGGTTCAATGTGCTCCAGTTTGGGGAACATGTTTCGAATGAATGATACATTCGAAACATGTACGTACATTCCAAACCCACGTTTATTTCTTCATTGGTGTGGTTTGGTAAGGAAATATTAACAAACTGGCAAGACTTCCGATGGGTGATTTGTTGTTGTTGCAGTCAGTGAACAGTTGTCTGAGATGACTGGACTCTTAAGGATTTTTTTTTGATTTTTTTTTTAATCTTTTTCTTCAGTAATTGAAATACTGGGGATTCTGTAGGTTGATTGTTTTTTTTTACTGGGGGGGTTGTTGCGGGGAGATGAGGGGAAGGAGGAAATAGGGAAGGACTATCCTAAAGTTATGTATATATATATGCCTATTCACATGTAAAACAAAACTACTTCATGTACCATGTATAAAAAATATTTTAAAAAAGAGAAAAAAAAAGTTTTAAGTGACTGGCATTAATTAAAAGAAATGCTCGATTTTTCTTCCAAAAGCAATGTGTGGCACATGATTACCCAGTAAATATTGTGAATATTCTTACAAAAAAAAAAAAAGAAAAAAAAAAAGTTTTTTTCCTATTTGATTTTTTTTCTATTCAGTCAACTGAATAATACATTTTTTTTTAAATGCATAAACTTTAAACGAAACTAAACATCCCTCTCCATGAACATAGGAGAGACAGCAACAAATAAAAAGAAAAGAAAAAAAATGTGTAGAATTTTGAAAGTGGAGTATTTGTCTTCATAACTGCTCCAACGTCTCTGGAATCACCAGACGAGCAAACTGATCAAGTGCCTGGGGTGGGGGCTGTTGACACAATTTTTTTTAAAGTAGTTGTATGAGCTGCGGATTATTTTATTCTATTTCAAAATGTGTTCAAAATGTTACTTACGCATGTCCAAGGATAATATTGCGCTATGGGAACTCTTCCTTTTTTTGTTCTTTGTGTGTGTGTGTGTGTGTGTGTGTGTGTGTGTGTGTGTGTATTTTCCTATTTTCAATAGTTCACTAGTATATATGAATGGCAACTGACAGGGATGTTGAATAACATATTTGAACAAGAGTGGGATGGTTTAACTCTGGCAAAAGCGTACTTCAGTGAAAAACACGTCACCACAAGAAGAAAAGATGAGGAAGAAGAGATCTGACAAGGAGGAAGAGGAAACAAATGGGGTAGAAGGGGTGAGATGACGACAGAGCAAGACAAAAATCTAATGAGGGTAAAACGTAAGCCTATGTGGGTTTCTTTTGTGTGTGTGTGTTTGTGTGTGCGTTTCTACATGCTACCGACACCTACAGTACACAGTGAGAGAGAGAGAGAGAAACTCAGAACCCAAAACGTTTTTATTCAAAAGTAAGAAACGGGGTGAGAAAGATATGTAGTTCAAAAACAGACAATAAAAAAAATTACATATAATTCTAATAACCAAGTCATATACACTTAGAGGTTTTAGAGCCTGTTCACATCCCCCCTCTGACCCTCAACCAACGCCCACCTCTGCTCCCCAAAACAAACAAAAACAGACATCTGATTTTGAGGACAATCTTTTTTTTTCACCTCAAGGCTGTTGTTTGGTAGTCATTATGCTGGCAATTAATCAGAAAATAATTTGCAAGTAGAATTGTAATTATAGATTCATGTTTTTTTTAAACTAACTAGTTTGACAAGCTTTCGACAAATTATCAATTTATTTTTTACATAAACTTTTGTAACGGTAAAAGATCATCATCATTATTACACAAACACATCTTGCTTAATGCAGAACATTTCGCACGGATCTATGCAATGAGGAAGTTAGTGTTGCTTGATCTTTTGAATGACATTGTAATTTCTTCAGTTTTGAAGCTTTATGCATGCCTAATCAATATCCTCACAATATTTTTTCTATTAATATATAAAAAAGCCTTGCTGTCAGCTGAATATATCTCAGATTTTTCTACACAGGTAATGTAATCATGTTTTTGTTGTATTGTTCAGTTTCATAGTTGTGTGTGTGTGTGTGTGTGTGTGTGTGTGAATTATGTACTGTACCACAATTATCTTCTGTAAAGATTTTTGCAGTTTTATTGTTTTTGTCTCCTGAAATGAAGACCCCCTGTTGAAACATGTGAAACATTGAAACACTGTAGCTACAAAGTGAAACCTGCTGAAGATGAGTTTCTTTTCTTTTTTTTTAACACCTTACAGGTCTTTTGGAAAGCTTCACTGTGATTTGTAATTGGTCTTTCTCTGAAAAAATGAGCCCTTTTTTCTTTTTGTCTCAGTTGTTTTTTTTGTTTTGTTTTGTTTTTGTCTCAGAATGACAAAAATTTCACGTGTGCTGTCTCAAACAAAATTTCTCAGTTTTCTGAAATCATCATCAAAATCATGTACAATGCTTTACAGAAGCACACACAAAAAAACAACAACAAAAACCCAACAACCCCCAAACTTTCTTTTCAATGACCGAATCTACATATGCTTATGGTAAAAATGACAAATGTCATCACAGGTCCACAAGAACTCATTCACACCAACCACTACCAGTATCACTGTTCTCTTGAAGGCAGATGCAGACAGGTGTGAAAGAAAATCTTAGTGAAACTAAGTGTCTTCACTACTTTTAAGGATGATAAGTGCATACCTCGATTATTTCTTTTAACAATGACAGTTACATGACTTCAGGACTTTTTATGAACATGAGAGAACATTTATGTACTTGACACTGAAAACTTACTTTACAGACTTGACTTTCATAATTTTTTATGGACCTTACCTACCTATCAACTTTGGACTGGAACCTACCTATCAGTTATTGGATGACTGTGAAAGCTACATTCAGAAAGGTGAGAAGAGAGTTGTGAAATGGGAGGGAAGAGTAAGTTTAAAAAAAAAAAAATAAAAAAAAGAAGAGGGGGGAAGAGGGAGAGACTGACAGGGACATAAAGAGAGAGACAGAAAAGAGGGATGGACCATAATTTTACTTATTTTTTAAAGAGAGAATAAAAATGGGCTTGTTCGACAAAGAGTAATCCTGAATAGTGGAATGCAAGGTCTTCTTTTATCATTAAAAAAAAAAAAAAAAAAAACCTCCCCAACAGCTGCCTCCTTCACCACTTCTCTTCCCCTCCACCCAAGTCACCCCCTCCCTCCCCTGCTGCCTCTCTCAAACTGATTAGAGTGAAAAACACCAGCCAGTGCTTTATGCCCGCTTTGCTGTGACCTCTTAAACCAGTCAAACGTGCACTTCTCGTTTTCTTGTCCTTTGAAACTGAATGGCTCTATTCACCCCCACCCCATTCCCCCTTTTATTTCATATGTATGAACTAAAACCAGAGGGATTTTTAACTATGCTTGCATGGCAAAATAGCAAAAGAGATGGTGAGAGACAGAGACACAGAGAGAGAGAAGAGATTAGATTATGAGCAAGCAACCAGGACACTAAGTGATTGACAATATTTCTTTAATTTTTCCCTCCATACATGCCATTCCTACTCAATTCCTACCTCAACAGAAGATATAGAGACAGAGGAGAGAGAGAAGAGAGAAGAGAAAAGAGAAGAGAGAGAGAGAAAAGACAAGAGAGAGAGAATGCTCTGATGGAGCGTGGGGTTGAGGTTGGAGAGGAGACAGGGAAGGGACAAGCCAAACACAACCTAAAAGTGTGAAGACCAGTGTCATACTTGTAGAACCAGTCCATGGCACACCCACCACCACGTTCCTGTGAGGTCAAAATTCATCCCCCCCCTTATGACATGAGGTCAAAAGCTTGTTTTATGATCATTTATATTAACTGCACAGGGAACATTTCTCTTTGTTTCTCAAAAAGGAAAGCAACAGGAAATATTTTTTTAGTTGTTGCCTCTCTCCCCTCTTTCACCAAATACAAACGCTCTGAGTGCTTGTGTGTGTGTGTGATATTGTGTGTGGATGTGTGTTCTTTCATTTAACATCTTTTCACTATTTCATGATATTAGACACACACATACACACACACGCAAAATTTGTATGTATGTGTCTGTGTGCATGAGGGGATGGGGGAGGAGTGGGAGGTGGTGATGGGATGACCGAGGTAGGGAAAGTGACAGAGAGATGGAGAAATGAAAAGGAATAGCAACATCATTTTGGACTGACTGAGAATACATCCTAACTACCCTGTACACCCATATTACAGTATAAACCATGTTGATTATAAGAACATGATCAATCAAAGATAGATACCAAATGGGTTAACTGAACATTGTGTGTGCGTGTGAGCATGCATGCATACATGTGCTCAACTTGGCTAACCTCCCAATCCATCCATTCAGTCAGCCCAAGGAAAACTTTGCAGCCCTCATGTTCTTTTCACTGCTTGAAAAGGGAGATATTGTATAAAAATTTGTAACCCTCAGGCCATGAAAAAAAAAAGTTATTTTGGAAACCCCCTGCCCCCTCCCCTCCCAACTGTCAGTTGTCAAGGTTACCCCTGTGTTATTTATGTCCAGGGGTCCCAGCCAGACATGTTGCACATTCTTGTATGTACACTGCAATGGAATGCTGTCTTGTGGCTGCTGTTTTCAAAAGCTCAAGTAAAAAAAAAAAAACAACAAAAAGTTGAAAATATGGAGGAAAATTTATAAAATAGTACTAGTAGGTTTGACTTTTAAGAGGTTTTAATTGATAAATATAAAGGGTGCTGTTTTTCAAACTTAGAATCTATTTCATTATGGTTAAAAAAAAATTATATAAATAAAACTCAAATACACCTTTATTCATTATGGATTTTAAAAGAGTTTAACTGATTTAGAATCTAAAAGAGATCACTTATGGCAGTTACGCTGATGCAGATTATTCACCAATCAGGCAGATGCAGATAATTACCAGTCTTTTATTCATCACTTCCATGTTATAACTATATATATATACATATATATATACTATATAAAACAGTAACAAAACAATCAGTCAAGCTGTTACACTGAGTGGCATATATAATAATCAGGACAAGCTCACTGGACTTCAACTTGTTTCTGCCCAGTATGAATAATAAAGGGGAAAACAAGATTTTCACCGCACACCTTTCCAACACCCATTAACAAATATTCGTGACTGATACAATAACCAGAAGTCCAGTAGTACCAGCCGCATTTTCACACTATTGTTCAACCATAAGCCATGTTTTTATTAAGTTTCTGTAGACATGAAACAAGTAGCTATTTTCCTATCCATTTGTACACTTTCTTGCTTGTTGTCATTGTAGATATTTTTAACACACCAAATCAACTAACGAACTCTGAAGTACTTTCTTCTTTCTGGATATACTTTGTTCTGTTAAATGTTCCTTGTCAAATGGACAAGAAGACAAAATTCACCCACCGATTACCTGTCTTCTATACAATTGAAGAAAAAAATTAAATCAAATAAAATAAAGAAAATAAAGATCCACAAAAGAAAACTACTTTACTGATAAAATTATATACACAGTCTCCAAAAATTTCATGCACTGTCATTGCCATCAATCTAGCTAAGAAATTCACAGCCTTGTTAATACATGTAAACTTGTTATCCTTAGTGCAATATCCCCCCCAGATATTTCAATATGCAAATGTGTTGAACGGTAACTGTCGCGCTCACTCGGTGCTGGAACACTCATACCCTTCTTTTCTTTCATCATCATAAAATTCATCAGCAATACCTTACAATGATGTAAACCATTGTGCTTGAACAGTAGGCAGATATCGAGACCATACTTCTGAAATAAATATATTTGAAATTGCTGTTAATTTCGTGTTGTTTTAATTATCTTTTTTAAATTTTTATTCAGGCTTCTGTACAGCATAAAGAAACTGTACGCTTCCAAGCTGCATGGTGTGTGTGTGCGCGCGCACATGCGTGCGTGTGAAGATGGAAAGAGACTATGCTTAGGATTTAACCCTTTGACTGCTGAATCATGATGAAATAAGATCAATGGCACCAACCGGAAGTGCAAAAACTACTTGTGTACTTCTAAGTGCTGTAACTGATTTTGATGAACAAAAGTAGTGCAGTCTCCACGAGGAAGAAGTCCACATAAAAAAGATCAACATCTTGACCTGTAATCTCAGTCTTAACTCAGGCAAAAGCCCTCTAACAAGCAGCAGTCAAGGGGTTAAGAATCTGTGGACATGTCCATGTATAGTGTTGTATAATGAATGTCTGTATTTGTGCCATGTCTGTATCTGTGAGTGTGCTTTTGAGTATGGGCTTATGTGTACACTTCTCAAATCTGTGTGTGGTATGTGTGTGTGTGTGTGTGTGTGTGTCAGGGTTGAGTGTGAACGAGTGTGATTGTAAGCATGTGTGAAAGTGAGTGTGAGAGTGATCGTATGATCATAAATGAGCACATGCAGAACACCACTCATCACTCACAGCACAACACATCACACAAAAAATAACACACACACAGTCCCAACACAACTGTTGATCTAAATCTGTTAATGTGATTACACCATGCCAGAGTGTCTGGGTAGACAACACAGACCACAAGCGTCATCACCTTAGCTTTAATGAACACAGAAAGATACACAACAAAGGAGGCATGGGAACATGGGAGATAAGTGGGCAGGTGGTAATGAGTGCACCCCTCTTTCACTGGCACATTTCATGTCAACTGTCCATGAACAATTCTCCATCCTGACCTGAGATCAGACCTTTCAACGAGAATTCACTGTGATAAGAATACATGGTTGGCTTGTCAATCAGATTTGTTTTACCTACTGACACCAGCTGTGTGACAGATAACAACAATAAAGTCACCAACAGAAGAAAAAATCATGACATACATGGCCAGTTTCTATATCTGATTTTTTATCCACTGACCACCATGTAACTAATGATGCATAAGAAATAATATTGATAAAGTCACTGCTTAAATACAAGAAAAAGAAAGACACACACCATGATCTGAGCAAACTGCTTACTGCAAGAAACATAGGAACCTACAGTGAATCAATGGCAGAATTTTGCGTTCTGCTGTCTTTTTATAATGTTACTGAGTACAGAATTCAAAGTTCCGTGGTTGGTAAGCATTATCACCAGTATTTCCTGAAAACATTCACATACTTTTGAACACGCAGAACTCAATCATTTGCACTTGCACATACACATCTCTATATCAAACAAACTTTTTATTCTGAAACAGCCACTCTTTCTCTACAGAGCACACGCACAAACATTCCAATCCAACCTTCCCTTTGCATTTGAAGAAAAAATGATTCATGCATGTACAAATGCTGACTGAATTTCACAACAGCCAATAAAATACATCACAGGCAATATGGAGAAGAAGTCCAGTCCGTCATTTTATACAGGATGGTTATTGTCATCATGAATGTTTGCCCCATCAGACATAGTAACTGTACAATGCTGACCCATAAAAAAACCCAGTGCACCAATTCTCAAAAAAAAAACTTCACATTCACCCACCTCCGCGCTCTCTCTCTCTCTCTTCCACCTGCTCCTACACACTATATTCTTTCTGTGTATGTGTGAGTATGAAAGTGTGATAGGTGTTTTGCTTGCCTGCTTTCATGGTGATGATGATGATAATGATGCTATCAATTTTTCTTTTTCACTTCCCCTGGCCTTTCTTCGTCTGAATCTGAGTGTGCCTTTTTGGAGGAGTCATTGTCAGCACTGGCACTGACAGGTTCTTTCAGTGCCTGTCGAATCTGCTCAATAAAACCATCTGGATCTTCCATGGCCCGACGCCCTGCACACAGGAATAAAGGGAGATCATCATCAGTTTGTGTGCTGTGTCACTTTGTAATAAAAAATATCTTCCCCTCCACTCCCTCATCCTGGTTTACTTTCTCCAGTATTCTACTTTCATGCAGTTTCATCTCACATCCCTCTCAATTAGACAACCGAATGTGGGTGAATGATTGGTGTAAGCACTTTTGTTTGTCTCAGCACAGGATTCAGTGCTATAAAAAATACTTAAATATTACTATTAGTGTTGATTGTGTGTGTGTGTGTGTGTGTGTGTGCGTATGTGTGCACAGCTTGCTTGTTTTGTAAGTTTGTTGCTCTTCAAATTTTATGTTTCAAGATAATAAAACATTCATTCAAAGCATTTCCAGAGAAAATCAGTTTACCATGGACATAAACTGTTACATACCTGTGTTGTTTACACTTGTGATAAAAGAAATTGCTGCTATCATTCAAGTATGACACCATTTTGTCCCATAACAGTTTGTGCGCGGTCATCCAAACATAACAGCATGCTTCATACTTTGGGGCAGACACATTCTAAAACAACAAGTCTATAATACAAAAACTAAAGCCATGTTATGAATCAGTCAAATATAATCGATGCATACATGCACTTTTGTCACAGAACTCAAGGACAATGTGCCGAAACAAGTCTGATAAAGTTCATGCACACAAGTGTTTCAAATTTGTTTTGAGAAGTGTCAAATATATCTGTAAAAACAAAGTACAACTTGAAAACAACAATCCAAATTCTGCTGAAACTCATTCATGCCTTACTTCTACACAGGACGCCGTTCTAAAATAAACAGGGTTCCCACAGACGCGACAATACAAAATTCCATACTTTTTCTAAACCGGACTGAAACTTTTCTGTACCACACACAAATCTCAATAATAAAAAAAATGGTCTGCTTCACCATAGATAAAAGAGATCAGCAGATATTCCAATACTGATGATGAATTCTATCACTTTGTTTTTGTTTTGTTTTTCATTGTTTGTACCAGTAAAAGATTTTTATCAAAAATCCAAGCCCTTTCCAGACCCCGAAAGGCAAAACTTGTTTTTCCAAGACTTTTCCAGACTTCCATGACCCTGTGCAAACCCTGTATATATGAGCACTAACAATGGGATAGAAGTGACAGGAACACAAAAGTTCAGGGGTGTGCGTGCATGTTAAGTTACCTACAGCAGTGCTTGTGCATGGAGCACAGGGCTGCAAGAGGCTGAAAGGGGTCACCCGAAAAGTTTGCGTTTTAGCCGGGACAGTATACCCTCACCCTCATCGTCTGACACTCTCTCCCCTGACACTGTCTCGCCCCCAACTGCAACAGAGGCACACAGACCAGACGTGAGGTGAGGGATACCCACATAGCACATCCTCTCCAAATTTAGAATTGTTATTATCATTACTGAAGTATCACTCCTATCTCTGGTCAGAAGCCAAATTCCAAGCACTATTCAAACTCTAAATCGTTCCCACAAAAGGCTGCCAGCTTGGGTTGAACCAACTGACAGCTGCCCTCAAGTGCTCCTTATTTGTTACCTGTGTGTCATCAGCGTGGATGTCACAAAAAAAAATTTAAAAAAAAAAAAATGTTGCTAGGAACAACTTTTTTGTTGCTGCGTTTTTTTATTCTTTTTTTTTTTTTTTTTTTAGGCGTCACGTGCTAAGTGCATGCTGCACACGGGACCTCAGTTAATCATCTCATGAGACTAGCAACCAGATCACCACTCATTGTCTAGTGGATGGAGAGAAAATTCTGGTAACAGGCAAGCTTGGTATCTTGATTCTACACCCTCAGATTCTCTTGGCTCCTTGGCAGACGTGTTACTACTTGGCCACCACTCTACAAAATGAAGCAAATACAAACCCGTATGGAAAGGGTGTACATTCTTGAAAAATAAAATTAGACCAAAGCCCTTTGCACTTTTACAGTCCCAGTGAACACAAGCACTGCTGTGAGAACCCCGCTCTACTGTGCTTAACAAAAAATCAAGAATTCAATCACCAACATGCATTGAAAGGGTGAATCTATGAACATGCTGCATTGCACTTACAGTACCAGCTCCTATCTCCCTCAATTGCAGTAACCTTGCAGAGAATGTTGATTCCAGGTGAAATTTTTGTTCTGTCAGGCTTTGTGTGTGTTTGTGTGTCTGAGTCTCAGTGTGTTTCTGAGTCAGTCTGTGTTTCCATACAATATGAAAAGACCTCTTTTTTTTTTCTCTTTTTTTCTTTTTTTTTTATGCACACAAAATCTCTACACAATCCACATGCACTTATAATTCAGAGCACACAAAAAAAAAACGGAGAAAAGTAAGAACTATATGAAAACAAAGGCAAGAAGGAAGAAAAAAGACAAACAGACAATGAAATGAAAAGCGGAAAGAAAGAAGAAAAAAACAAAGACTTAAAGAAGAATAAAACAGTGAAGCAAAGAAAAAACAAAGGTGAAAAATTAATAATAAGAAACTCAAAGTTCACTTGCAAATACTGTTTGAAAACCCTCCTGCTCAGATCATACTCAATTCTGCAGCCTTTTTCTTTCCTCTCCAAATTTTTATTTGGACAAAAACATTAAAATTTTAACCCCTAGGCTGCCTATATGACGAGTTAACTCGTCATTGCAAGCATGTACACTTCGCTGCGCGAGATAACTCGTCATCGAAATATTCTGACTTTTCCATGCTTTGCATTCAGTTCTTTGACAAAAATCCTGGTAGCTTTAGCTTGGGGAATCTCTCTAGATTCTATTCATAGCTAGAAACACCATCAACGTCATGAGGCAGTCCTTTATTTGAACGTTTTGGTTGGGTTACTGGCCACAGTGTTTGCCTGGCTCCTCTCCTTGCTCACTCAACAAAATGTCAGACTGACGCTGTACTCAGGACATGCGATTGTGGCGAACTAAATCAACCAAGATTGCTTTCTTTAGCTGATGCTCAGAAAGAATTGAAGCATAAATTCGAAGGAGAAGACAGTGATGAACATTTATAGGACATGCGATCGTGGTGAACTAAATCAACCAAGATTGCTTTCTTTAGCTGATGCTCAGAAAGAATTGAAGCATAAATTTGAAGGAGAAGGCAGTGATGAACATTTACAGGATGATTTGATAGAAAATAAAGGAAGCAATCAAGACAGTGGCCAAGATAGGACTATCAGTGAGTGATGCCGGCTCTACAGGTGTAGCAGGCGACATAAAGTGACTGAAATTTTAGCCGGACACAGTGTGAGCGATTTTCTTGGCACTCAGCCAACGCAGTCTGATGAGAACTGGATAAGTGACCATGTGAGAGGGGTGAAGAGGAGGGTGGTGAAGACTGAGGGGGCGTGGCCTCACATCCACATTATCACTTGGAGAAGTCACAATGCACTGGGTATCTCTTTTTTTCTTTTTTTTTTTTTTTTCTTTTTATTGTGGTTGTTCTAGTATGATTTTGTGTGTGCAGATATCCATTTGTCCAGAAAAAATGATATTTTAGTGCAAATTACCTGACTAATGTTTGAAATGAACAAGTTGAAAATGTGACAAAAAAACAAAACAATAATTTCAAAACAACAGCATGTCACTAAAAATTTATGAAATGGGAAAACATTGTGTGTTTTGTATTCTTTATTCATTTACCTTTCAGAAAATGTATACTTTTATGGGTCTTTCTCCAATAACAAAGAGCACAGAATTTTTTGAAAATTCATACCCGTTTTTTGTGAAAAAACCCTGGCAAACAGATTTCACTTAAATCTTATTTTCCTGACAGCGAAAGGGTTAAGGCATCATGATGATCCACATTCTCATATCTATCTTCTATTCTACTTTGTCACGCATAATTATCATCATTGAAATCTGGAAAATGAAGGAAAAGGTTTTTTGAAAAAATTTAAAAAAAGAAAAAGAAAAAAGGTAAGCATGTCATAAATTTTTCTTGCCAGTTTACTATGAAGGCGTGAGACAAAAGTTGCCCAAGTGAAAAGCTCTGCATAATTTATCTAACAGTGCAGACAAACCACGGTCACTGCTGCTGTTGTGTTTATTGTTTTCAACTGCTTTACATTGAGAGGCAAGTTCCCCACCTGTGACAAGCTGATAGCCAGATACAGGAATGAGAACCAGTCTCACACAAAGCCAAAGGGAGACAATCAAACAATGGAAGCCATAATTGGTATAGATATTTATACATCACCTATCTTCTGCCAGAGACCAAGCTCTGAGCACTTTACTAACATGGAGTCATTAGCACCACAGACTGCGTAACATGGCAGATATGACTGTGAGCTGCCTTTGGGTGCTCATCATGCCTTTCTGGTGTCATTCAGTTGGGCTCCATTCATGCACACACACACACTTGTATAACAGAATGGGTTTTATAACGGAACTTTGCCAGGGATTACTCTCTTGTTGCCTTGAGTTCTTTTATGTGTGGTGAATGCATGCTACAAACGGGACCTCAGTTTATCATCTCATCTAAATGATTAGTGCACAGACCACCATTCAAGGTCTAGTGGAGGAGGTGAAAATTCTGGCAAGTGTGGAATTTGATCCCATGCACTCAGATTCTCTCACTTCCAAGGCAGATGCATTACCACCAGACCCTCACTCCACCAACAGTAGGTTTGGGCTGCAGTCACAGCCTTCATGATGTTGAAAGAGGCAATACAAGACTTTAATTTCATTTTGTTAATGGTTTGCCCCCGCCGCCCCCTCTTTTTTTTTATGGATTCAAACAATTAATTGTCATCAATTTTATAATTTCACCTCATTTTGACAGATTTTTTTCTTCATATATACTGAAACAAGACAGTCCCTGCATCCTTTCAGGTGTTCACTGTAGCATACTGCGATCATTAAGTATAATGTGTGGTGCTACCCTGCCTGCTATGCTGAAACTGAGAGTAGCGTGTAGAATCGTCCAGAGCATTTAACACTTAACTCTTTCTATACTAAGGTATGCTACAGCATACCTCGTGTGCACAACGCTTTGTTACTGTGGTATGCTATAGCACTGGTGCTGACACCCTTCTTGCTCGCTCACTTGACAAGATGACATCTCCATCATCTTCAGCAAGTACTGTGGCTCAAAGTTGAATGCAAACTGATTCTATAGTGGATATCCACTGTGCATACTTATTTGCCCATTCAAATGCTACAATTAGGAAGTGTCTATGGTTACCAAAGACCACATTTGTAAAATCTCTGTAACATGAGAAAAACTCGCCCCCTTTATGTCAGTTGTAAAAAACAACGTTCCCAACGGACCGCTTTTGCTCTCGCTTTGTGTGCAGCATGGACTGACCATCACCAACACCCTCTTCCAACAAGCGGACAAGTACAAGAACACATGGATGCACCCCCGCTCCAAGCAATGGCACATGCTGGACTATGTGATTGTCCGGCAGAAGGACAGAGGTGATGTTTCCATTACACGCTGCATGAGAGGAGCAGTCTGAAATTCCTGCATCGACTGATGTAGAAGAGGTATGGAGCACCTTTAGAGATGCTGTGTACACAGCAGCAGCTGACACACTCAGCTTTGTACAGAGGAGCCACAAAGACTGGTTTGACGAGAATGACTCTGGAATCTCCAAGCTCCTGAACACACTGTATATACGGCATCAGGATCACATTTCTGATAAAGACTGCCAGAGGAAGGAGAACCAGTTCTTGCAAACCAAGCAACTCGTACAGAAGAGGCTGCGTGAGATGAAGAACACCTGGTGGGATAGAAAGTCCGAAGAGCTTCAGTCCGCTGCTGATGCTCACGACATGAAGACATTCCATGATGGTCTCCGAGCTGTGTATGGGCTGAGAGTCACAGGATCAACTCCTGTCCAAGCCTCAGACCAGACAACCCTCCTGACAGACAAGAAAGACATCCTTGCCCGCTGGGCAGAGCACTTAAACACCCTCCTGAACAGGGACTCATCCGTATCTGACGAGGCAATTGCAGCCCTCCCACAGCTACCAGTCAATGACACGCTAGCTGCCCCTCCCACCAAGGTCGAGACCCAGAAGGCCCTAAAGCTGACGTCAGGAAAAGCACCAGGAGCGGATGGAATCAAAGCTGACATCTACAAGTATGGAGGCGAGGTGCTGACAGACAAGCTGACCGCCCTGTTCCAGTCTATCTGGGAGAGAGGGGAGGTCCCCCAGGATTTCAAGGATGCTTCTATTGTCCACATTTACAAACGGAACGGAGACAAAACATTCTGCGATAACCACTGTGGAATCTCTCTCCTCTGCATCGCTGGCAAGATCTTCGCCCGCATCATACTGAACAGACTGGTTGACCATGTCTCCAACACAGTCATTCCTGAGGCACAGTGCGGCTTCTGCTCAGGCAGGGGAACATGTGACATGGTGTGACCGGGGCATCTACAATCGGTTTCGCACAAATGGCAAACTTTTCAACTTGCGGCGACTCCATGCCAGGTCCAGGGTGTCTGAGGCACTGATGAGAGAGTTCCTCTTCACTGATGACTGCGTGCTTGCTGCACACACCCATGAGGACAAGCAGTTCATTATGGACAGGTTCTCAACCTCCTGCAGGCGCTTTGGACTCACCATCAACCTCAGAAAGACCGAGTCCATGTACCAACCAGCTAGCTCACAGAATGTCAGTGCCTCCCCCCCACCTGCAATCAAGATCAATGACACAGAGATCAAGTCAGTCGACAAGTTTTGCTACCTGGGCAGCACCATATGCAGCAACGGAGCCCCTGATGCAGAAGTGACGCTGCACATTGCCAAGGCCAGCTCTGCCTTTGGCAGACTAAACAACAGGTTGTGGAACAACAAAGGCATCAGGCTCAGCACCAAGATGAAAACCTACAGAGCTGTTGTGCTGACCACCTTGTTGTACTGCTAAGAAACATGGACAACGTATTGCCGTCACATTCAACAACTTGAGCAGTTTCACCAGAGATGCCTACGAAAGATCCTCGGCATAAAGTGGCAAGACAGGGTCTCCAACCTCCAGGTCCTAGAGAGGAGCAGCCTGGACAGGACACGTTGTCTGCATGACAGACAGCAAGATCCCGAAGATGCTTTTGTATGGCCAGCTGAAGGAAGGCCACCGGGAACTTGGAAGACCCTGCAAGCGCTTCAAGAACACCTTAAGACAAACCTCAAAGCCTGTGACATAGACATCGCATCCTGGGAAACTGATGCCCTTGACCGCTGTCGCTGGAGGATGCTGTGCTCTAGTGGCATAAAGACGTTTGAAAACAAGAGAACGCTGGCCATTAAGGAGAAGTGTGAGCGAAGGAAGCAGGGCTCAACTTCTGGAGACATTTTCCCTTGCAACACTTGTGGGAAGTGCTGCGCATCCAGGATCAGCCTCTTCTCCCATACGAGGACACACACCGACAGATAAGCCTGCCTGCCTGCCAACGGGAGACTCCATCAAAAAACAAAGATTTTTTTTCAAAATATGACAAATCAGTCGATAATTAAGTGAGTGCTTTGAAACTTTGCGAAATGTTAGTCCATTCTATTCTTTATATCATCACAAAATTTCACCACTGTATGTAATTGCATTCTTTTTTTTTTTTTTTTTTTTTAGATATTTTTCATGTAACACATACAAACGGCTAGTACAGATAGTATAATGAAGTCATGGGGCAGTACAGAATGAGGTGACAAGACTTGGGCTTGAACTTGAGCAGAAAAAAAAACACACAAAAAAAACACCCAGTTTGCCAGTCTTGACCGTTCATGAACTGCTGCTCAGTTCTAACAAAGACAGCAGATCAGAAGCAAGTTAGCTTCACACAGACAATGCAGAAACTGCTAAGCAGACTAAGAAAGTAGAAAGTGGAGTTGGGGGTGAGGGTGGGGCGGAAGACCCAAGATATTAAAATGAATAAACATACATACCAGTTTCTGTTTGAGTCACTCCTTTCACAGTGCCTTGCACACCAGTCTCCTTTTCTGCAAATGCCATTATCAAGGCCTTCTGCTCAGCCGTTAATGTTCTGAAACATACAAGAGAAAAAATAAATAGGTAACTGTAGCGTTTCATTTAAGAAAAAAAATCAAAGCCTGACAGCTGACGAAACAAGAGTTTTAATGTCAAAAGAACCAAACTGCATTCAAACATAAGGAACTAAATGTATAACAGACAGTAAGTTCCCACCAATTACTGAAAGTTCATTGAGTCCATTAACTGCTGTCAAGTTCCTCTAAGTTCATAAGCTATCTATCTATTCATTAACAACTGCGAAGTTCCTCTATGTTTGCATTCTAACATGATCATCACTGTAAAAAAAAAAAAAAAGAAAAGAAAAAAAGATTTTGCAACATACAGGGAAACCAAAGTGAAGGACAACTGTTGATACTCACATAGGCACTTTGATCTTAAAATGGACGTAGTGGTCACCATAGCCGTAGCTGTTGACACGGCTGATGCCTTTGCCTGCCAAGCGCTGACGATCATGGGACTGGGTGCCTGGGGGAATCTGTCCAAACACACACACACACACAGAGGGTCCATGGCTCAAAAGCATACATATTCTGCTTCTACATTCATTATTCAGGTTATCAACATCTGTCTTCGACTGTAACATAAAGGAAATTTTCTATCTAAAATTACGTTTAAATAACATACTTACCGTGACCCAACTAGTGCAGACTCCGGCAGGGGTCTGACATTCCTGTCCTGTGCAAACTACTATCCGCCTATGTGGAGCAGACGAAACTACGGCCGATAGCCTCCCGGAAGTAGGTAACCTCCCCTTTGTCCCGCTGGTTATCGCCCTCTTTTTCTGGCAGCCATCATGACTCCTGTACCTGTGCTCTTCATACGGCTAAGTTTTTTCGTATTTTCTGTCTGTCTGTCGATTCTCTGGCGTTCTTGTTTGTGGTCAAATTATGTCTCCAACCAGGTCACATAATTATGTAGCTCGATTGGGGAATCGTGCTAAAATTAAGGCGCGATCGCAATCGATTCGCTGACACTCTGGGCCCTCTACTCCTGGCCCTCTAAACAACGCCAACCCGCCGCCTTAATAATAATTCTGTTTCTGCAGTCTGATCTGGAATAAACAACTTAATCCTCTCCCTATCACATCATTAAATGAATGTATGGTACTGCATGCATTTTGGAAATATGTCATAAACTTAGTACAATAAAGCTTTTCACACATTTCAAGTATTTCCTGAAAAATCATCAAAATATACAGAACAACAGGCTGAATATTTTGACATGAGCAAGCCCTGAAAAGAATTTTCAACTCCAGGGGAGCATAGATAAGGGAGCATAGATAATGGGGAGGAGATGTGGAGATACACACTTTCAACCATTTGCACCTTGAGCTGAGCTAGAGAAAAATATACTCAATCCACACAGGCTGCAAAGGGCCAATCACAAGAAACAAAACGCAACTCTCTCACAACAGTTCATCAAACGGTCACACTAACAAACAAACCTAAAAAAAAAAAAAAAAAAGCCATGACTGGTTGAGGGCTAAACTCACTGTGAGCAGGAAATCGCCATAAATGCCAGGGATGCGAATGGTGCCACCCAGCACAGCCTGCGAGAGGGTGATGGTCACGTCACTGTGCACATCCGCTCCCTCCCGTCGGAACATCTTGCTCTTTGCCACCTGTAGTAACCACCACAACTCATGACAGGGTTCACAGCTTCACACTGGGGTTTGAAAACAATTCTTCTCAGCACTTAGTTCTGTGACCATTTTCCCAGTTCCTCTTACTTTCTTAAGATGTCTTAAAAGTGAATGACAACAAACCCCATCCCCACTCTGCCCCTCCCTAAACTGCAAAGGAAAGGAAATCAGTAGCTCACACACATTGAAAAGAATGTCTTTATGTTTGCTTATACATGTTTATCCTCTCAGGCCCCTCCTTCCACTTCTCTCTCCAAATTCCTAATCTTAACAGCTGTCTCCCTATCTTGTTAATCATTATCAGTACTATTACTGATACTGATAACCAAGCTAACCACCAAGGCTATCTGAGATCTGAAAGCTGGCTATGAATGTGTCAGGAATTATACTGCCTGGACAGATGGCAACAAAAGCAACACAATTTGATCTTTTTTCTTTAAACATAATATAGAATTAATTTTTTTTTTTTTATATATCAATACATAAACAAGATCAAAACAAACCGACACAACAACCAAACAAAAGACTGAAGGACATCACGATCCACTGAATTCGTCTCACACACAAGCAAATAAATATTTTCCTATAAAACAAGTGCCCCACCTTTTGCATTGTGTGGCCTTACAGCTGGACGCAGTGAAAACTGTATACACTGCACTGCTTCCTAACGCCCAAAAACAGAACACACACATACCTTGAACAGAATGAACAATTCCTGACCGTTCACTGATACTCTGACCGTCTGGCCATCCTCCACACCTGCACCAAACAAAGGTAAACCCTTGATGAAAATTTCTTTAGAAAAGAAATCGTTGACACATTTTCAGAAGAAAAAAATAAATAAAATTTTAAAAGTACAAGCACTACATCAACAAAACACAACAGAGTTTGATCATGCGCCCATGTTTCAATAAGAACACGGATTCATAATAAAATCATAAATACAAGCTCAACACAGAATCAGTTCATTAATGTGCTCATTGATGTTGGTTGTGCTGTAAGTTTTATGTGCTGGGTCACTTAATCATTAGAAAAAAAAACCCCAAAAAACCCACTTTAAAATGGCAAATCATTTGTTCACAAATTTTTTAAAACTTTTAAAACTTTGTTGAACCCTGCCTGCGTCATGAATGCTAAACAGTTCCTTTATAAGCATGTAAAATTTTGACAATGCATGATGGTCATCTGATTCACAACTTTTTAGCTCCAGAAAATTATACGCAACCATGAGGAAGCCACAGTCTCGGAGACAGAAGATGGTTCATTTTCCTCCTACGTACACATTCTTTATCCATGAAGCTTCAAAACAGACAAAAAAAAAAAAAAAAAAGGGATGCAGAGGTACACATACAATATGTTTAGGATATGGATGTGAACATGCATGTATACACGTAAATCCATGTCAGCACAATCAGCGTATGACAGCTTTTCTGCATGCACTCAAAACAGAACCAGCAAACTTGGGAAATAATGACACAATAAATCATATAGCATTTATTGTCACAGCTTGCTGTATGCAGAACTTTTGAAAGCTTGAGACACTGAAACCAAACATTACCTGCTGGCACTGGCACCACAACTTTCTTCCTCATGACAATCTTCCCCTTCCCAGCACACTCTGTACATGGTGTTTTAATGTGGACCTTGGAACCCCCACAGTTACGACATGTGGACCGCATCACGAATGGCCCGGTACTGATCGTTTCCTGCACAAGCAATTTTGCTTGTTTATTCATCATCATTACTGATTTTATTAAATTCATCTTTTCTTATTAAATTCATCTTTTCTTCTTCTTCTTCCTAAACAAAATTTCTATATAATCACTTACGGTTATTCTGTTTCATAATCTTTTAAAAAGGTAAATCAGATATATAAAACTGATGTTTTCAAAAGGCACATATTCACGACATAATTCTTGCATGTCTTTTTTTGTTTCAATATTTCTGTTTACGTTGTGCTGTTGTTAACACAAAACATCATTTCTGGTCATGTATTCCTTCCCCAGTCTCTGCAGTCCATGGTGCCGCCTTCACCAATAGATGTTTTGCACCAGCCCTAACTTAGCCCACAATTACCATCAACTTACCATTCCTGTGCCGTTGCATGTGGTGCACTTGGTGGGCTTGGTGCCAGGCTCTGCCTTGTTGCCGCGACACTTGGGACACGTGTCCTTGATATTGACATTGATCTCCTTGTTAGCTCCCCGTGCAGCCTCTTGAAAGCTCAGTTCCATGACCATCTGAAAACAAAAAACAAACCATAAGAGAGGAAAAAAAAAAAAAAAAAAAAAAAAAAAAAAAGAGCGAGAAGAAAACAAGGACTATATTTCCTCACTTGACCAAAAACAAAGCAGGAAAGACTGAGAATTCTGTATGATGTATGTGCTTTCAGCCAGCTGAAACCAAGCAGTTATAGTGAAAAGGTACCATGAAAAGAAAGATCTTGATTTGGAAATTGTGAAAGAAAACTGAAATCTCATCAGAGAAGGTCAACATATTTGAACCCCTTACTTGGCTTGGCCTAGGGATGCTCAGCAAAATCTGATTTCTAACAGGAGAGGGACAACATATTTTAACCCCCAAAACATTTTACATACATATTTGCTGAAGAACTGCTGCACATCAAACCCATGAACTTCCGTTTTCATATATATAGAACAGCCTCAACAGGCCAGTTTTACTTTTGTTTTGACTTTGATTAACACTTTGTACAATGACAATAGAAAACAACAAAAAAGACACAACCTTAGCCAATACCCGCAATGTACAGATCACCTTTTACTCCCCCCCACCCCCCTTTTTTTTCTGCACAGCTAGTTGTTTTTTGTCGTCGTGGTTTTTTTTGTGGGGATGTAGGGTTTGTTGTTGTCATTTTTTTTTTTTTTTTTTTTTTTAATGCTGGGGGGTGGGGGGTGAGTATTAAAATATAAAAAAAATATTTGTAGACATTCATTTGTGAAGAATCAAGAATGCCACACAACACTGGGGAAAAAAGAGAAAAGCTTGCCTCAGATGCTGGTGCAAAACCAAACTTGCTCTCCTCAAAGTCTGTGAAGTTGCCGAACCCTCCCAGACCAGCATCACCAAATATTTTCCTGAACAACTCCTCGGGATCAATGGTTCCATGGAAGTTCTCAAATCCTCCTGAACAGACATAAACATATGATTAATGTTTTTATGATCATCATAATCTAATAACAACACAATCTTACATTTCTGGAATGCTGCATTGCCTGGTATCAGTCATACTTGTCCTTGGCAAACAATATTATAAGTTCACAATTTACCTGTCGGTGATGAGAGCTCATAAGTAAAATTTTAATATCATTATCCTTTCCTCCATAAAATAAAAGGCTGAAACAAATTACGATAACATCACTGGGTGTGGATGGGACACGTCTCAAGCGATCACCTCTTAAACAATTATAATACTATTCAAGCCTTTACCCAAACCCCTATCAGTCAAGTACTGTAATATTCAGTCTTTTGAGTGCATCAGTATATTAGCTACATCCTCTAAATTATTTTTTTCAAAGATGAGAAATTTTCCCAGACAAAAGCAGCAGTGGTTGATATCATTTTATACACCACAGATATTACATAAATAATTACATGTGAAAAAACATAATGAAATTAACGGTATCTAAAACAGTCAATCTTACCATAGGAAACCAACACACACACTTATCACACAAAGCAAGACAAAAATAAAAATACCAGTACAACAAAGATTCAATACACACACAGCAAAAATCTACCGGTAGTAACATTTATTTGTCAACATCATAATTTCCGCTGAAAGCTTGGTCTTCAGTATCAGAACTGAACAACAGTAGCACAGCTTCCACGAACATGTTTGCATCACTGACTTCAGTCTCTTTCTCACTGATGAATGAATCTGGGTCATGCTCAGTGGAAGTTGACTGCTGCTTAATTGTCTGGTAAACACAAGAGTCCAGCTCTGTGAAACATGCTGACGTTCGTGGATTGTTTCACCTTGGCCCGATTTCATGGGCAGCTGTTCGGTTCTCTTTTCAATTACCAAGTCTATCGTCTTCAATGAATGCTGCATTGTCTGCATTTAGTCATTCTAAGATGGCTTGTAGTGTGTGGGGGCAAAAGCAATGTGAATCTGAAAGTTTCAGTGTGCAGATTTGGATAAAAATGTAAACAGTTAACACTTTTAATAGCATGATCATTCATGAAGAATTCAAAAACAGTCAAAGCCAGTTTGGAGAGTAAAAGTGAAGCCAAGAAAGACTGGAGATTTGAGAATGCTGTTAAAAATAGAAATGGGAAAATCCACAAACAAGCCACAATTGTTGCCACAGTGTCAAAGTTGTGGGGAAAATTTCCAGCTTATAGTCAGAAATTTAAGTTACCATACATCAATCTAAACATGTTATGTATAAAACAACTGTGGCCTCTTTAGTCTCAAGACCACTGTTCAAATCCTACCTTGCTGACCAAATCCTCTCGCGCCCTGGAAACCACCAGCTCCACCCATACCAGCACCAGGACCAGACATTCCAAATGTGTCATAGTCCCGCCGCTTTGAGTCATCCCCAAGGACCTGTTCACAAGAACAAAAGACATGTTCACCTGTCACTCTCCAACCAAAGTGATCTCATCAAGCTCATGTTAAAATCACACAATTTAAAACGATTAAAGGTCCCACTGCCTATTATAGCCTCAGGGACTGTGAATTCTTATTCACTGTGTCAAGGGCTTGGCACAGGAAGACATGGCACAATCCTCTCCTTCCACTACTTCAAGTTCAACCTACCGCAATCAAAGTCAGGTACCCATTGTACCCATTTACACCTGGGTGGAGTGCCGAAAAATAAGATTTAAATGCCCTTTTCAAGGACTCAAAACCAAGTGGAAATGGGGCCTTGAACTCTGATCACTGGATTAAATGTCCAAAACCAAACTAATCTGACCATGGCACTTCCTGAAATTACACAATTACTATCACTAATTCACAATATTGCTAGAACAGTAAAATGATATAACATTCATTTGTCAAACTTCAATATTACTAGCCTTTTACATGTAAAACTGTATACTTGCTTTCTATTAAATACAGCAAAGTCAAACCGAGTCATCATTATTACTTTTTAAAAAAAAGAGGATTAAAGTATAACTATAACCATTTATAATCATACTAGACTGTCAAGCAACACTGTGATTACATATTATCAAAATAACTCTCACAATCCTGGTAACACCAACTGTTTATGCATACACTGAAAAAATACCTAGTATGTAGAGGGCTAAAACATCACATCATGCATGTGGGTACTTTCATCCCATGCTATACCTCATAAGCTTCAGACACTTCTTGGAATTTCTTGGCAGCATCTGGATCCTCTTTGTTGATATCAGGATGGTATTTTTTGGCAAGCTGGAAAAGAAAACCATGATGACAAAAACATGTCTCAAAGATGCAAATGATCTGCACATGCCCAACCACCTTTAGTAGATTTGTGTATATCCGTGCCTCTATATGTGTGCATCAGTCCACACAAGCACCACATGCACAAATATCAAGTGACATGTGCATGTGTGTTTGTGCGTGCATGCCTAACTGTCTGAACTGACTTTCAGAAAATTAACTGAGAGCAATACCACCACATCACTGTTTTGGTAAATAAGTGAGAGCAATACCATATCACCGTTTTGGTAATTTTGGGCAGTGACTGGTTTGAGGTAAATATACAAACTATTTGTTTTTAATATGTATTGTACTTAAAAATGTCGTCTTCTGAGTAAATATCTTGAAGTTCATTCTGGTACCAATGTCAACAATTCATTTTTGTTTATCCAAGGTCTGATGCACACTGATTTTATTCCTTATGAGTTATTTGCAACAATTTTTCTTTTAAAAACAATTCACTTACATTCAATATCCAATTCAAACAAGGAAAAGCTCATACCTTATAGTATGCCTTCTTGATAGCGCTATTGTCAGAGCCTCTTGGGACGCCCAAGACATCGTAATAGTCTCGCTTGTTATTGCTGGATGAACTATGTACACTCCTTACTCCTGACCGAGTGATGTGATGTGCAGAATGTTTCCCTGCAACACCACCAAAATATAATAATTATTTCAACAAACTCAGTCAGTTACCTCTTCAAATGTGCAAATCTGAAAAGGCGCAAACATCATATTTTCAAAACAGACATGCATCTGACAACTCACAGGGAACTGAAGTGCAAATACTGATTCTGAAGTTTTTTCCAATGTTAGTTATTACTTATTCAGTAGGTTCTCCCGCAGCTAAATGAAATTGCTATATATCCATCATGAAATAAAAGTATGTCTATTATCTTAAATTATCAAATGAAATTGTTATTACTCAATTTACTGTCACAATATCTATTCTAACTGTATATAGTATTGCCCAATTCAGTTATATCCATGTTTTTGATATCAGTGACAAGCTCTTGTTCACATAATACTACCAAATGATTCAGAATCAGATATTGAAACAAACATAACATTAACTTGATTAACAAGCAACTCACCAGCAATGTCAGCCTGAAGTGATAGTAAAGAACGATATACAGAGTGACAATATTGGGGTAAGGAGACAGTTGAAGCACATCGGTAAGGCTGATTTGCTGTAAAAAATAAAAGAAAAAGAGTATGATTACTGAATAAAAACCAAAATTTGTCAGCATCATTCTTCAAACCAAACACGGTGAAAAAAAAAATCATGAAAATATAGTATCTGGAACCTGTCACTGTGATATCTCAAAACTAAATTCACTAGTTACATCTATATCATAGCACTGCTTAGCAGAGAAGCAAATGTTTTACTCATTCAAAATAGTAACTTGATTTATATTCACTCTTGTGCTTTTCAAGTTTTCCTGGAAAAACAGAAGGCATCACTTCCTTTTTTTTTTTTTTTTTTTTTTAAACACTAACAGTGGTATTACTCCCACTCCTCTCATTACAGGTCCCCCATACATGGCCACACCCAGGCTCCTCTGTCACAGTCTCAGCTTCAGAAGCCCACTGCAAACTTTCATTAGTATCAATGTTGGGTTGCCAGGAGATCACAAACCAGACGAAACCCTGCACTGCTGCTGTCACTTAGGCGGTGTTCAGTACTGCTTAGGTGCTGTACAATTAATTAGGTACACTATATGGCTATGGATAAAACTGTAAAGTATAATTGGAAATTATAATCCGTCAAAATGTGCCAAAATTGAAAGAATGGTGATCCACAGAGTCTATACAACATGTATATGTACCATTCTTTTGGGGAGGGGATCACATTTAAATGTGAAGTCCTCCATGAAGTGTCTATGGCTGTACAAGTATGCTGTATGAAACAGTTCACCAAGGACATACAACAGGCCGAAAGGTACAGTCTACAAATAGAAATTTTGGTCAAGGCCCACCCAACATCTTATCACCTGACATGTGTAAATTTTCAATGATTTTGCCATTTTCGGATCTTCAAAAATGATTTCAGTTTGGATAAAGATGACATGGGACCAAGTCCACATGAATGTGTGAGCACAGGCTTCTGTGTAACACCACTGATTTGCTACACCTGCAGCAGTTGCTGGACACTGCGGAAAAAAGGAGACAACAAATAATGATGCTATATCAAGAATTTTAATCACAAACTTTTAGTTTGAAGTGAAGTGGTAATTATTTGTTGTTATTAAAATGTCCCATTTTTATTTTATTGACTTTTTTTCCTTGAAAATTATCCAGACCACTAACCACATTGTTCTTCAAAACTCATTGCAGTGTGGCATTCGTGACAGATCACACTTTCACAGTATCAGATTGCCTCCTCTTACTAATAGTATACTAGGTCCTGAACATTCCTGGAGGGTTAGTCAACTGGAGAGTGTCACCTTAAATAAAAACACTGACTGAATAGATCACTGAAGAGTTTCGTGTTTACATGACTTATGGAGGCAAGTCACATGATATCTGCTCTCGAAAATGACTGGCTCTCCGAAATTTCAAGCAACAGAAGTGATCAAGAGAGGCAGAACATGCGAAACAGAATGCTTCTTTTTTCAACTTTTTGCATTATATTTTGTTTTATTGTGCATATGATAAATTGTACATAGTTTGGTTGTAGCAGTGGAGGCTATCAACTGAAGAAATGGGGGACAGCACATTTGCTGCTTTTGCCTTTGACGATCGCCCTTTGACATTGCTTCTGATTTTGATTAAAAGTTTGATGCACATGCGCAAGATCCAAGATCATCACTGAGCTCTCCAGCGGTCTACAGTATTATGCACTGCAAGTTCTATAAGAAATGTGGATGAGTTTGATACTATATGTTTGCTTGATTGTATGATTGCCAGATACATACTCTTTGCCATATCCAATGCCTTGAATGGGGGCCTCTGAAACATAATGTTGCTAACATTTCTCCCACTGTCTGGGTTTTCAGTGTTTGTGTGTATCAGATCAATCAAGTCAGAAATGTTGCCCCCACCCTCAAGAGATGAAAATGCAGCAGTTGTGATCAAATGATGTTGGCTGAAACCTAAAGAAACATTAAGATCACTTGGCATAATCTTTTGACTTTAGCACATGCCAGTGGGTACCTCAACTGGCTTAAGATAGTGAACATTCTCTGCCCCAAAAGCATGTGATCATGTCAGGTTTCTGTTAATAATAACATGTGTAGCAATATCCACATTTCTTTCCTCTCAGTTTCGTTTCGAAGACAGAAAAAGCTTTAAACTGGTTAATAACAATGTAACAATTATAAACACTTGGGGAACTATTAAATATCGTTGAAAATGTTTTTAACCGATTTACACATTTTTCCGTCGTCGAAACGAAAGAGAACCAGGGGAAGAAATGTGGATATTGCCACATGAATGTTAACTGGAGTCTCAGACTCGATCCTTTCTCAATGTCTCGGATTTTCCAGCATTTTCTGCAGTAAGAATTAACACTTTAAAGATGGTTTATGATGCAACAAACAATTCTGACACAGAACATTATATAACTTACCACCAAAAAAGCCACGATTCACAGTGTGCCGGTCATCTTCTTGTGTATGTATGAAAGGATTGGCGCTGGAGTGACAAGTTGAAGTGACTGGCAATTGTTTTGCAGCAACGACCTTGCCGGTGAGTCCAAAACGTGTTCGCCCCAAAGCCGCCATGCTTCCCGGACGTTTTGCTCAGACTGACAGGAACAGCAAAGTGAAGATCAAGGTCAAATGACCTACCATTGTGCGCATGCGTAAGAATCCATTGTTTTATTTCATGTTGCTAAAAATCAAAACAAATGAAAAAAAGGAAATAGGAAGTTTTGTCACGATAGTTATATGTGGTATAGCTTATTTACAGGAAGGTACAAGTTTTCTACTGAAAACATTATTCATTTCTTTGTAGCTAAGTGATTTGTATCCGAAAAAAGACCTACTTTCACTTCTAAGATGTCGGACATCCGGGTAATTTATTTTTTGTTTCTGGCCATGTATGCAAGATATAAGGAATAAAATATTAATAAATACAATGTAACTCTATTATGATAGAATGTCGCTCTCACTTTAAAAGAAAACATAATATTTTGTTAGGATTTTTATCATTCGAAAGTGCAGAACTAACGGAAGAGGAAGAACCGGAAGTTTAGACTGCCGGCAGACGACAAACTCCATCAGGAAGGAACTGAAGAAGGAAGGTGATAATTTATATCACGATCACTGGAAAAGGGAGGGGATCTAATAAAACATAGGAGCATTTAGCACAGGGTTTATGGTTGGCTTATGATTCGCTGATGTGTTTCAATGAGAAATTCGAATGTGATTTTCTGATATAAATATCTGTGTAACTTCGACACGCCCCTTCCATCTTTCGCACTCTAGATACGACGCAATTCAGAAAGTAGGAAGAGCTTCAACTTGGATAGTAACTAGGACTTATACATCACTGGCAGGTGACGCCTTTGGTTGGGTTTTGTTGTTTTCGTTGTTGCGTGTTCTAGTTGCAGTAGCTGGTCTGTGATTGAGACAACTCCTGGACGTAATTAAATCTGTTACTGTTCAGAGGAAAGTAGTTGGTTCGAATCAAGAAGCTCAAGTTCAGGATCAAAATCAGCACAAATACATTGCAGGAGCCAATCTGGCCATCGTCGCAACGGACTTGGGAGAGCACACAAGAGCGTATGTTAAAAAAAAAGAAAAAGAAAAAAAAAAGGCTGTACTGTCACTGTCAGTGAAAGCAGCAGCTGACAGGGAACTTTCGGTGATCGCCTTAAATGTCCCTGCACACGCAGTGCCTTCTTCCAGCTGATAAAATTCTGCTATTGTTTTTTGCAAAGAATGTTCTTAGACTATTCTCCTTTTTTTTCTTTTTTTCAAATGGAATTGCAAAACCCTTGCTGTTATTGATAGTTCTTCCTACAACATTGTCTGTGTGGTTACTGGTTGTTTCGCCCCCTTGTTAGTTCGCCCCCAACCAGTTCACCCCAGAGCCAGCCATTTCGCCCCCATACCGCAGCTCGTTTCACACCATTTGTTGTTGTTTCGCCCCCAACCAGATCGTGAAATATAAACGTTTAATTGTGTATTGTTTTCTTTGAATTCGGAGAACGCTAGTAGAAGTAATAAATATAGCCAAAATGGGATGGCTCGAAACTGAATTGGATCAGTAAAATTTCATCTTTGCTGCACAGAAACAGTTTTGGAAATGGTAAATTAAAAACTGTAAAATGGGTAAGAAGGATGATAGCAGAAACCCACAACATAGAATCTTGGGTTTCTTATAATAAGAATATTGAGAGGTTAGTTTAAATAAGGAAATTATACAAATAGCATTAACATTTTGGATTCCATATCTCAGTGCTAGAAATGTTTACTTTAAAGTAAAAAAAGTATTTCACTCACCCTATCAAGTTGACAGAGTGTATTCTTGCACACCTTCATAATTTGAGCAGTATATTTCACTGAAAATATGAGCTGAGTGAGAACTGAGGCCTGTGGCGTGTTAGGATCCTACTAAAACATATTTGATATTGATGATAATTAAGATACTTGTGTTATTATGCACCAGTGTATGTATTTATATATATATATATATTGTTTCATATGAGGCACTTAGAGTTTGGGGAGTTTGTGCTAAATAAGTACCATTATTATCATGCAGTGAAAATATCCAGACATTATGTTTTTGTTTCATTTTAGATTATTTTAAAAACAGATTTATCTTAAAAGGCCATAAGTATTTTGAGCCTTTTTCTTCATTGCATCATATTGTTAGTGACTTGCTGGTGATTCCTGTCTGCATCTGAAACTGAACATGTCATGTGCTTGGCTACAGATGACAGTTTTTTTATTTTTGTTTTTCCAGCATTTTTTTTTTTCTTCTTCTTCTTCACTATTTCAGTGTGAAGATCATCCCAAGAACCCCCTCCCCCACCTCCACCTCCATACCCCACTCCTATTCAGTCCATCTTCATTTCACCACATGCTCCTGAGTTAAGAGACCTTGTCTGCGCCCCTTTAACTACATGTATATATCTTTCCATTATGCGATAATATACATGCCATTTCTGGTAACGTATACACAAGTGGTCATTTACGCAAAGCTAAAATGAAAAGAATATAAAGAAAATAAAAAAGACAAGCTGGTGATGGGTTGACAGTTTCCATGATAATGTCAAAAGTGAACTTCATTATATATTTATCATATTATATATACAGAGACAGAGAGAGAGAGACAGAGAGAGAGAATGTTTGTTGTCCTGTGGTTTAAAATTCATTTCATGTTTCATCTGTGGATTTTACCTTTATATATACTATTAGACAGATAGATAGATACAACAATAAGATCAAGAAAACAGTTGTTAGCCTGTAGTCTTACTCTTAGGTATTCTGAGTGGTTTGAAATCCATTTCATGTTTCAGTTGTGGATTTTACAAGAGTTTAGCAATGGCCTGGAGGTTTAAAGTTTCCAAGTTTAAAAATGCAGCTCCCAAATTTCCGAAGAAGGAGGTAAGTACACATGTCTGTGTGCACGTGTGTGTGTGTGTGTGTGTGAGGGAGGAAAGTGGAGTGGAGAGACGGTGTGCAACTGAGCAAGCAGACTTAGATATATATATATATATATATATATATATATATATATATATATATATATATATATATATGTTTCTGTCCATGCAATTTTTTTGTAAAGTTTTCTTTTTGCTATCCAGCTGTCATTTAACTTTACTGTCCTTTTCATTTTTTTGTATCCATGAAATATCCTACGCAACTGAAGAAAAATTTTGTTGTTATTATTGATACATTTTTGACTCACTTGTGTAAACAAAGTGAGTCTATGTTTTAACCCGGTGTTCGGTTGTCTCTCTGTGTGTGTGTGTGTGTGTGTGTGTGTGTGTGTGTCCGTGTGTCTGTGGTAAACTTTAACATTGACCTTTTCTCTGCAAATACTTTGTCAATTGACACCAAATTTGGCATAAAAATAGGAGAAATTCTGTTCTTTCCAGTCATCTTGTTTAAAACAATATTGCACCTCTGGGATGGGCACAAAAAAATTTAAAAAAGAAGCCTAATTATATGCAAACTGCATTTACTGTTATATTTAAAAAAAATTGTGTTCTCTAAACTTGGCACTTTGACCTCTTATTCTGACACAACAACAAGAGGAGTCATTATTATCATTTTTTGTTCAAACAGGAACTTCTTTTGCTAAGCATGGAATTTTTATTTATTTTGCAAACGTTTTGGTGCAGATAGTAAAAAAGGGAAATTACTCTGTAATTAATGCTAGGGGACTTAATTTATCACAAGTGAGTCTTGAAGGCCTTGCCTCTCTTGTTCAGTCTTGATGTGGTGCGAAAGCGGGGAAGTGAGAGGATCAGGCTTTCAATTCAGAAGGCATCTTAGTTGAGTCCCAGTAACACTTGGTTTGTAAAGACTATTTTTAGTCTCCCAGGTCAATAGATTTGGAAACCTTCTGGTGCCTAGACAATCTTTATGTGTAAAATCATACAAAAGAGCAAGTAATCCATGTCAGAATTTGATGTTTTATGCAAAAATAGAAATTGTCAGCATGTGTTAATCACAACGGAGCCGTCAGCCATGCTGGTAATTTACAAAAAAGAAGTCTTTCCACAATCCATGTCTTCTAAACTGTCTGTATTACCTCATATGTCATTTGATTGGTTTGTTAGTCTGTCATCCATCTATTCATATCACATTATCAGGTTTAATGATTATGAAAATCAGTTCTTGTGTTTGTCATTCCAAGTCTGTTAGCCTGTCTTGTCACCATTCAATTTTTATTTTTATTGCTATCTGTTTGTGTCACTTTGCCACTCTCCCTGTTCCTTGTGTCTGTCCATCTGCTTGTCAGTCGTATCAGTAAATTTGTCCATTTTCTCATCCTCAGCCTCAGTCAATTAATGATTAAGTAAATGAAAAATGTGATCAGCCGTCCTCCACAGTCGTCTCTTGAATCTGATGATTTGGTATGGGCATGCTTTCTATTCTTCACTGTTTGCTGTAAATATTGGCCTCAGATTGTTTTTGCAGGATCTTATACATGATATCCCAGTTGGAAATGCAAGCCATTCATGTGGAAACCATGTCAAGGCAAGCTGTGTCTATATGGCATTCAACACAGACTCTTCTGGTAAGAGCCGTTTCATGCTTACTTGAGTTTACATTTGTTTAGACATGAACAGATAAGTTACATTGCAGTTTGTGTACACAAATGCTAGCACACAAAGACTTAACCCCTAGGCTGCCTATATGACGAGATAACTCGTCATCGCAATCATGTATGTTTCGCTGCCATATAGACGAGATAACTCGTCATTGAAATATTCTGACTTTTCCCAGGTTTGCATTCAGTTCGTTGATAAAAATGCTGGTACTGTGGTAGCTTTAGCTTGGGGAATCTTACTAGATTCTGTTCATAGCTAGAAACACCATCTACGTCATGAGGCAGTCCTTTATTTAAACGTTTTGGTTGGGTCACTGTCGCAGTATTTTGCCTGGCTCCTTTCCTCGCTCGCTCAACAAAATGTTGGACTGACGCCGTGCTCAAGACATGCAATCGTGGTGAACTAAATCAACCAAGATTGCTTTTTATAGCTGATGCTCAGAAAGAATTGAAGTGTAAATTCGAAGGAGAAGACAGTGATGAACATTTACAGGATGATTTGATGGAAAATAAAGGGAGCAACCGAGAGAGTGGCCAAGATACGACTTAGTATCAGTGAGTCAGTGATGCTGGCTGTACAGCTATGACAGACAACAGGAAACTAACTGAATTATTAGCAGGATACAGTGTGAGCGATTTTCTTGGCACTCAGCCAACACAGTCTGATGAACACTGGATAAAGTGATCATGTGAGAGGGGTGAAGAGGAGGGGGGTGGAAACTGAGGGGGCATGGCCTCACATCCACATTATCACTTGGAGAAGTCACAGTGCATTGTGTATCTATCTCTTTAACATTTTTTTTTTTTTTTTTTTATTGTGGTTGTTCTAGCATGATTTTGTGTGTGCAGATATCCATTTGTCCAGAAAATATAATATTTTAGTGCAAATTACCTGACTAATGTTTGTAATGAACAAGTTAAAAATGTGACAAAGAACAAAACACTGATTTCAAAACAAGAGCATGTCACTAAAATATCTATATAAAATGGGAAAACATGGTTTGTTTGTTGTTGTTGTTTTGGGGTTTTTTTTGGGTTTTTTTTGTTTGTTTTTTTGTTGTTGTTTTTTTTTTGGGGGGGTATTCTTTATTCATTTACCTTTCAGAAAATATATACTTTTATGGGGTTTTCTCAAATAACAAAGAGCACAGAATTTTTTGAAAATTTATTCCCATTTTTTGTGAAAAAACCCTGGCAAATAGATTTCACTTAAATCTTATTTTCCTGGCAGCGAAAGTGTTAATGCCATGTGCATGCATGCATATACCACCCTCATGTCATATCAGCCTGAATCAGTATTCTTGATTCTCTCACATAATCTCTTATTTTTTGGTGAATATATGTATATATGAAAAAGATTTTGTTTTTGTTGATAAATGATTACTTCACAAACACCCAAATGAATGCAATCACATGTGCATTTTTCAGCTTTCTGTTTCCTCTCCAAACCTCATGGTCTGATTATAATCTTTTTGCTTTTCAGTGGGAGGTACCCTGGGATATCTGCCCTTGAGTGCTAAGGGGCGTTGTCATGATAAACTGTCCCTCATCCATGCCCATGGAGGTACTTTAATCTTATGTTTTAATTTTATGTTTTACTTTAGGTCTATCAATGATAAGTGTAATTTTTTTGTATTTCATTTTAGTCAGTTTACACACTGCAGAATTCCAAAGTATGAATTAAGTATGTGTGAAGGAGTCATTGAGAAAGTGTGTGTGCCTGTATTTTTGTGTCCATGTGTGTGTGTGCATGTTTGTGTATGTGCTTGCAAGCGCAGAAGCATGCATGTTCATGTTTCTTTAAATCTTTTCACTGTTGCTGATATTGTCACTTAGAGGGGGCGGGGGGAGTACTATTTTTTTTTTTTTTTTTATGTGGCGGGGGTTGTTTTTTTTAAATTGACAGAATAAGAAAGAGAAGAAAGGAATGGGAGAAGCGTGTTGGGTTTCTTGCTGAAGTTGTTGTATAATATGATTTCTAAACTAATTTTTCATTTATTTTTTGTTTATTGTTCTTGTTACAGATTTTGTAACAGACTTGGACTTTTCTCCATTTGATGACTACATGTTGGCCACTGGATCACAGGATAATACAGTAAGTCACCTTGTAGATGACTTATAATAATAAGGGTGAGCAGGACTGCTTTTCTGCCTTTGTGTGAATGTGTGGTGTGTTTTATTTGTATGGGTGGGATACATGTTATTTTTGTTATAATTTTTCTTTCTTTTCTTTTTTTTCCCTTGCAGTGAAGGTTCTTTTCTTCCAAGCATTTAGAACATATTTCTTTATTCTGCACAATGGAAGGATAAATTCCATTGAAGAATTGAGGCAATAGATAGTACTGGAGGCAAACTGAGATTTAAACAATATAGATGCATCATTCCTTCCATATATATATAGGACAAAGTACTTTTCAAAATACCTTTCCGAACATGTAAACTAAAGTAGAAACATGTTTTTTTGTTGTTGTTTTTTTATTTTTGTTACAAGTTTTCAGTTTAAGTTTGTCTTTATTAATTTCTTAACACAGATCAAAGTATGGGTCCTGCCAGAGGAGAGCAGTGGGGGCACAGTTTCCAATCCGGAAGTCACCCTGCCTTCTCAAGGCAGACGGATTGAAAACGTCTTGTGGCACCCTGCTGCTGAAGGGGTGCTTGCGGCGTCAACAGGAACCTGCGTCAAGCTTTTTGATGTCGCATCATGTGCTGAGAAGTCTGGTTAGCGCTTATGCCTTTTTGTTCAATGTACAATGCAGAAATTATGTAATTAAAAGCCCCCGGAAACCAGTTATGGCTGTGTATATGGCTGCATAAAAATGGTCATACATGTAAAAGTCCATTCATATACAAGTGAACGTAGGAGTTGCAGACCACAAACGCAGAAGAAGAAGAATGTGGTGAAAAAATGTTGATAGATTTTTTCTTAGAAAATCAAGAAGTAAGCAGCCAGGTGCATTCCAGCACTGCAGCTGTCATTTTCATATGGTTGTCATGCAATGCCACAATTTACTGAAAGAACATAGGCAAGGTTCACTAATAATTTTTTGCAGTTGACAAGGAGCTCCATATATTCATTCATTCTGCACAGTTGCTCGAAAGAGCATATTATGTAAAATCAGTTTCGGTTACTCAGTGAGGTGTCACTGTGTGTGGACACATCCATATATGCTACACAACATATGCAAGGTAGATGGCTGACTAACAGCATAACCCATTGTGCTTAGTCAGGCCTTGAGTGCATATATATAGATAGATAGATAGATAGATAGATGTTTGTGTATGTGTGTGTGTGTGTGTGTGTGTAACTATCAGAGTGGATTTCTTCTACAGAAATTTGCCAGATGGAAACACTTGCATTGCCAAGGGTTCATTTTCAGTGTGCCAAGTGCTGGCTGCACACAGGACCTCAGTTTATCATCTCATTCAAATGATTAGATGCTCAGTTTGATTTTTTTCTAACTTCAAAGAAATAGCAAGACTGGAATTCAAACCCAGATCCTCACATTGGCAGAAAAGCATCTTAACCATTCTGCCACCTTCCTTTGTAAATTCAGAAAGAGGGCTCTAGTCAGGGATGCACAGGGGAGGTAACCTACTTCAGGAGGTTATTGGCCGTAGCTACTTTCATTTTCTCCGCATAGGCGGGTAGTAGTTTGCACAGGACAGGAATCAGACCCCTGCCAGAGTCTGCACTAGTGGGTCACGGTAAGTATGTAACTTAAACGTAATTTTAGGAAGAAAATTTCCTTTTTGATACAATATGTGCTGGTACAATTACAAGATGGACTTCATTGCGCCATATTCATGCAATTATTGTAGAGATCACCTTCTACCATAAAACATGATGAATGTTCTGAAAACATGTGACTTCGAAACCAGGAGGTTATTTATGTCTAAAGTTATTATCACTTTATATCAGTACTTTTTACATGCTAATGTTTACATTGCTGGTTACTTCCTTTAGCTTTCGGAGAACATGGAGATCAGGTTCAGAGCATTTCATGGAAATCTGGAGCACCTCTTATGGTAACAACTTGCCGTGACAAGAAGATGCGAGTCCTTGACCTCCGTGCTGGCAAACTTGCTCAGGTATTGAGGTTTTGTTTTTATTGTGCTGTGTGCTGTGCAGACATCACTTTGGTGTTACAGCACTGTAAAGAATATTACAACACCTGGATGGAAAGTTCTGAATAACTTAGTTTTGAAAATTTACCTCCACACATACACCAGACACATAACTTATCCTATTATTATTAACATTTTTATTATGTTAACATTTTCTTTCTTTTTTTAAGTTTTGAGTTAATTAAGTTGTTTTTTTTTAAATTGACCCTAACAATAATATGTTCATTTGATACATAGTCTGTCATATGAGTATGCTTCAGATGCCTTTTTGATCATTTACTACTGTTACTTGGTTCCATTTGCCATGAAATACATGTGTCTATCTTAGATATTTATTGTGGTTTTGTGCACAAAGTTAGATTAATGTATCTGTTTCTTCAGGAAGTTGCTGGTCACCAGAACGTGAAAGACACTCGGGTGCAGTGGCTTGGAGACACTGAATATATTGTGTCCACTGGATTCAGCATGGTGGGCAAACATACTAAATTTGAACTGATATCTAAAAATTGATTTTTGTGTGTTTTAGTACAGATGTTGTGCATATATTTATTTTACTGACTTTTATATAGGGCCTTTATAACTACAGGCATGTATGTGAGGGACAGACAGAGAGTGTGTACATATATTCATATGCAGACCTGCCTGGTATTCATCGATAGCTTCTGCAGTATAGGCCTCCGGGCTATGTTACTGTGGGCAGGTAAAAAAAACCCTGTGATCTCACCGACTGGTGCAAAACTTACAATTTTGTTTAGATTTGTGTGCACTTTGCATTAGGTGCTCGTGCATGATTCGGGTACTGAAAGCATCTTCCCTTGTTCAGAAAAATGGTCCGAAGAGGCAGCACATAACTGATTCTGAACCAGAAGTGGACTGGACAAAAATAAAAGGCAAAACTGAGTTGGTTAGCAGTGGTTGTAAAAGCCAACAAAGAAAAATATTGTTGATCAGCAGTCAACAGTACTGGTCAAAATACATAGAAAAAAAATGTTTGCTGAAGCTGAGTACATTTGTATTCTGTGAGGTGTATTCAGTACACATCTCATCCTAGCATTGACATCATGTAGAAGAGGCAAAACATCAGTCTGAAACAGATTTTTAATTCAAGAATACTAGAAGGTTGACCATCAACTGAAGATGAGACTAGAGCAGAGACTGTCATGGTCAAACTGCTGACTGAACTCAATCTGCTCTAACAGCTGTGGACTGCTTCACTCAAGCTGTAAAACTAATGTTTCTGGACAAAAAAAAGGAAGGAAAAAAGTCATTGCCATTTTTAAAGAGAAGACCCATTCACAGAAAGATGAGTTAAGCTACTGGATGAAGACCAGCCCCTTGTTTTTTATGCATGCAGACAAAAAGTATGCTGACAAAAAGTACTACAGTTAACATAAACCTTGTCTTGGGTACTACAAGGAAGAAAAGGTAATGAAGCATTCATTTGTGGAAATGTCGCCATGTTCATGGTACAGAAAACAACCACAATGATACTGAATATTGATTTTCTACAACTGAGGGGTATTTTGGTGCCAAGGCAGGTCTGCACATGTGTGTGTTTGTCTTCATTCACAAGCATGTTCACATGTGAATATCATTCATCTTCAGTTTGTGGATATCCCATGTGTGCAGGCTCTTACTGGTCTCACTGATTATGGATCATAATTTAACCTTTGAAATCTGTATCACTATCATAGAAAGGAGAAATATTTGTTTGACACCAGCCTTCATACTTGCAGTTCCTTAAGCTCCTGTATTAAAATATCAAACCAATGTGCATACATGAACAGTTCTACAAAATATAAAAACATGATGTTTTTTTAAGTTTCAACCTTTCCTAGAATAACACTTCAATACTTTACTGAGAATCTTTGGAGTGTAATACAGAGAGGTTGGGTGAAAATTTATTGTGATGCAAGGCAGATGCCCCTTCCATGTATGAGAGAGCAGTATACATGTTGAACATGATTAAGTTTTAAGCAAGCATGAATACTGTGATGAATAATAAGCACAAATTCTCCAGGGTTTCTTCTGACTCTGAGGAATGCGGGTGGCGTTTCCTCTCTCAATGTGTCTGTGTTTATCTCCCCCTCCCCCCTTCCCCTCACTTTCTCTGTTTCGGTATCATGTATGTCTCTGTTGCTGTCTCTCTTATATTGTTATGTGATGTTTTGTTAGAGTCAAGAGCGTGAGGTAAAGCTGTGGGATAACCGAAACTTGACAACTCATCTTGTCTGCCAGCCTGTACAAGGATCCACAGGGTAAGGACATGGTGATAGAGTGTCTGTGAGATTTTTAATCTCTGTGTATAGGTGTGGGTAAGTGTGTGTTTGCATGCATGTGTATGGATATTTGTATCTGTATCTGCGTATGTGTACATGTGTTGTCTCATTTGTGTGTGTGTATGTACGTGTGTGTGTGTGTGAGTGTGTATGAAGTACATGGCAGTGAGTGTATATGAGATTGTAAATATGTTTTCATATCTGTCTGCATGTCTTTGTCTCTGTATACATTTTGTATTGTTATATTTGTATGTGTGTGTGAGTGTGCGTGCACGCAGTAAGTGCTTGGTAATGAGTGCATATCAATATGTGGATGCATGCACTTGGCAGACCTGGAGGTGCAGTTGTATTAAACACTTATTATTAAAAACAAGCATAACATTCACTATAGATTATTAAAGAAAAAAGAAGCATAATGATAATCATGGATTGTTATTGAAATAACCAGAATAATGTAAAGCACAGATTTTGTTACATATAGATATATGAAAAATACATAGATGTAATGAACAAGAGATTCTTATCTTGGTGAAAACTACTGCTAATATTTGAATAATGTTTTTATGATTTCAGTGCCCTCATGTGCTTTTTTGATCCAGACACAAACATGATATTCCTTGCAGGAAAGGTAGGCTTGTGTGTTGGTGAGAGAGTGAATGTATGCACTGGGTTCTGTGTGCATGTTTATATATATTTTAATTATTTGTATCCAAATATGTTTTTGTTCTGCATTGTTTTATGAATTTATTCAAGTATTATTTGTGTGTATGTGTGTGTGTCTATGTGTGTGCATGTGTGTGTGTGTGTGTGTGTGTGTGTCCTTTTGAACTTGTGTATGTTTGTGTGATTTGATTTGATTAGTTTCCTTTCTGCCTATAATGAGATGTATATCCAGAAAGTGATCATCACATTTCAGGGTGACAGTAGTGTACGCTTTGTGGAGCTGACAGAAAAAAGTCCTTATCTTACTGAAGGTGAGTCATACTTAGTGCTAAGCACACAAAAAGTTTTACTTTTAATCTGTTGTCTTTTTCCCATTACACTGTCGATGAAAAATCTTGTGGCGGTTTGTATGCATGTGTGTAAAAATGTGTGTGTGTGTGTGTGTGTGTGTGTGTGTGTGTGTGTGTGTGTGCACATGCATGAGAGAGAGAGAGGGAGAGTGTGTGTGTTTATTTGGGTTTATGTGTATGTATGTGCAAGTACATGTACACTCATAAGTACATGTGTGTGTGTTTGTGTTAGTGTGAAGTTGTTTTTTTTAGAGCCATGGCATACTAATGGTCTTTGTGAGGCTTTGGGATGGAGATCAGGAATGGGAAAGGGGTGAAGGGGAGGGGGGCAGTGCTTTTTGCTGCCCATCTTCTGCATTCTATCATTGGAGTTCCTTTCATAAAAAGGATGAAACAGTAGACGAGCTGGAAAACAGTAGACGAGCTGGAAAACACCAAACACATTCAAATTAAAATTAACGTTCACAAAATCAAGCCACAGTTAAAAACAGGAAAAGGGGGGGTGGGGGGGGGGGAATCAGCAGAAAAGCAGGTTATGATGCTCTCTTCTCATTTCCTTGCTCCTCAGGTATGATTGATAGGACAGAGCAGGTGAAAGGTGCAGCGATTGTTCCCAAGCGTGCCATGGATCTGATGAGTGGAGAGGTGAACAGAGTCCTGCTGCTGGCGAGAAGTTCCCTCATCTCCCTGCCTTTCATCGTTCCCAGGAAAGTGAGTATGTGGTTGTGTGTTTGCAGCCATTTTATGTGAGTGTATTATTTCAGAGCAGCTATTGTTATGCTGTGGCACGTGTAATATATACGTTGATATGTGGGTTGGAGAATGTGTGTGTGTGTGTGTGTGTGTGTGTGTGTGTTATAAAGAAAAAAATGTTACAAAGAAATACATCTCCTCTTTTTACTTGTCAGCATGCTTTGTTGGTGTTTTTAATCATGCATGAAACAAAGAAGAACATCAAAATATGAACAATTCTGTCACAAGTCTGGAAGCAGTATTATTGGTTTCTGGGTAAATAAAATTACAAAATTCAGCAGAAGGTGACCTGTTACTTTTGTATAAGGTTAACTGTAATCAGAACTTTAGGTTTTAACCATTATTTTAGAAGACATTATCAGCAAAGAAACTGAGGAAATTGAATAGGTGAGGAAACAATATTGATATGTGCCTTGTGCACAGAAACTTCCTGGGATTTTCATTTGCTGATGCCTGGAATCTTCTTAAGTGTATATATATATGTATGTCTTTGTTAAATGTTGTGTGTATGTGCATGTGTGTATGTACATGTGTGTGTTGTTGTTTTTCCAAAGAATATGTGTATCTTAGTTGCATGTTGTGCGCATGCACATGAATGCATGTGTGTGCGTTGTTGCTTTTACCCAAAGAATATTCTGCTTGTACAGAAGTGTATTCATTCAGTCCTACAGAGAGTTCCACTCTGACCTGTTCCCGGATACAGCCAGTGGGGAGCCAGCGCTTACAGCTCAGCAGTGGTTTAGTGGTCAAGACGCCCTCACCCCTAAAATAAGCCTGGCACCCAACAAGAATCTCATCAAGCATGAACAGCGGGGAACTCTGTTTGGCTCAGGTGGTCAGAGCCTTGGTGGTGGTGGAGACTCACAGACAACGGAGGAGGTGCCATTTCCTGACACCAAACCTGTAGAGCAGGTACAGTATAACAGTAAAAAGGTTAAAAGGAGGTTAAAGGTCCCATAGCCTTTTACAGCCATCAGGGCACTGAATTCATACCCACTGTGGTCAGGGCTTAGCTTTGTAAGGCAGAGCTCAGTCCTCTCCTTCTACTGTGGAGTGAGGAAATTAAGAGAAAAGTGCCTTTCCCAAGGACACAACATGCTGATGAAACAGTGCCTTGAATCTTATCACTGGTGAACACTGGATCAGAAGCCCAATGCCTAACTGATTCTCCCATGGCACCTTGTATTACTTTAGTTTGTGTGATGAGTAAAAGAAACTTCAATTACACATACTTAACTGTGACCCACTCGTGCTGACTCTGGCAGGGGTCTGATTCCTGTCCTGTGCAAACTAGTACCCACCTATGCAGAGATAACCTCCCGAAGTATGTTACCTCCCCTTTGCATCCCTGGCATCTGATCAAATAACTGCCACCTTTGCCACCACTCATTATTTCTGTTAAGAAAACATGCCGATAAAAAAGGAAAACTTGCACTGTTTCATTCTTGTGTAATATTCAGTGGTGCGCAAGGCTGAGTGATGAAGAACACAACAGCTTACTGCGGGGTTTTTAAATAGGTGCAGTGAATCTCTTTGTTTCTTTGTCTTTGTCTCAATAGATGAGGAGATGATGGATGGAATTCAGTATCATGGATAAAGGTCTTGTTTTTTTAATGATGAATGTGGTTTTGATAAAACTTTTAATCTTACCCTACATCACCTCTCACATCCACACCCCAGTCCCACTTCTCTCTCTCACACACACACACACACAAATATAAATTCCCCTTATCCTTTCGCACACTATGTATCATGCACTTCTGTTGTTTTTTAAATAGGGGAAATAGTACCTAGCAAGCATCACCATACATAGATCATTTTGTGTGCCAGTGTGTGCTGGTTTATTTGTGCACAAGCACTTGAGTTAGAAAACTGAAACTTTCTCTTGGGGGGGGAAAAAAGAGGGAAAAAAAGAAAAAGATCTGGTTCAGAAATGCACAAAACTGGTATTAGTTTGTTTTGTTTTTTTAATATATATAATTCAGCATCTACAGCCTGCTTCATTTCAGCCACCTTCCAGCACACCCAAGCCAGCAATAGTGAAAGAAAAGCCTGACATTATCAAGGCAGAGCCAACTCCTACACCTTCAGAGCCTAAGACAGACACTACCCCTGTCAGTCAGCAAGAGAACTCTTCCCCTGTGGAAACATTTTCTTCACAGACACCAGCAAAGCCAGCAAAACCTGCCAAAGTCTTCAAAGGTATTGTATTTCATCACTTTTTTGTCACAGCAGATTTCTCTGTGTGAAATTTGGTCTTCTCTCCCCATGGAGAATGCATTGCGACAGTGAAGTATCCCCATTATTTTTTCTCTTTATTTTTCTCTCTGCAAGTGTAGTTGTTTTACTGTCAAAGTGGATTTTTTCAACAGAATTTGGCCATGGATAACACTTTTATTCATTTATTTGGGCTAAGTGTATGCTGTACACAGGGGCTCGGTTCATCATTACATCTGATTGACTAGCACCCTGACCACCGCTCAAAGTCTAGTAGAAGGGTAAGTAAAAAATCCTGGTCTGCATACGAGACTTGAACCGGTGGACTCTTGCTTCCTGATTGGGCGCATTGCCACTAGGCTATCGCTTCACAGGGAGACTTTGATAAACAGGAGATGAAATTGTTGTGGGAAAGTTAATTGGATTTTGAGGTGGGCGGAGGATTTTCTGCAGATTTTTGTATTTATTATTTTTTTCACATACTCTTTGTAGATTTCTGTAAAAATTGTTCCTGATTTCTGCATGTTTATTCTTTTTTTTTTTTTTTTTTTTTAAGATATCTTTATTGTGGATATTATTTGTTCAACAAAGAGGGAACTGTAACTGAAAATTTAATTGGATTCAGTTGGTAGGGTTGATTTCTGTTTCTGCCATTACAACAGTGAATTATGTCAGCTAAACTAACCATGACGAAACCAGTTCTGTGCGACAGGGGTGCGACAGTCCAAATACCGCTACATCACGGGTAAAACACTTCACCCATCCCAGCACCTCACCAACCTGAAGAATCTGAGCAAGACCATTCCTCATGACAGTGACCTCTTTGCCGCTAACATGGAGCGCTGTGCAGTGCCTCTAGAGGGCGCCGGTGGGATCATCGCTGTGCTGGAGGTTGGTGAACCCAGTTTCAGTGTCAAAGAGGGGTTAAAGGTTGTGGGTTGGTCCGTGTACACTGTACAACTGCATCACCTATGCTTTTACTCCTCAAAAAAAGGGGAAAAAAGGAAAGGGAGTGGGGTTGGGGGTAGCATATGCCTGATCTACTTATAAATCTTACAAACTTGTCAGGTCTTGAGAACAAGTTGTATGTTACAAGAGATTTATTATGTCAAACAGTACTTGGTTTGAATGCAGTGTATTATGATTTTTTTTTCATCCTGAACTTTGTTAGAAGTTGAACATTAAAATGGTGCTGTATTGTTTAATCTTTTTGAATGCTTGAGCATAGTTATTGTTCTCATTAAGTGTATAGATGTACCCAATACATCCTTAAGTATGAAAATATATCAAAGGATCTTTTTATGACATTAAATCTGTATTTGTATTTCTTTTTATCACAACAGATTTCTCTGTGTGAAATTTGGGCTGCTCTCTCCAGGGAGAGCACATCGCTACACTACAGCACCACCCTTTTTTAAATTTTTTTTCTTGCGTGCAGTTTTATTTGTTTTTCCTAACAAAGTGGATATTTCTACAGAATTTTGCCAGGAACAACTCTTTTGTTGCCGTGGGTTCTTTTACGTGTGCTAAGTGCATGCTGCACATGGGACCTCGGTTTATCATCACATCCGAATGACTAGCGTCCAGACCACCACTCAAAGTCTAGTGGAGGGGGAGAAAATATCAGTGGCTGAGCCGTGATTCGAACCAGCATGCTCAGATTCTCTCATTTCCTAGGCGGACGCGTTACCTCTAGGCCATCACTCCACATTCCTAATACAGGAATTTCACCCTTACTGATACATTTATTCATCTGGATACATGACAATATTTTAGAGAGAAATTGTCTTTCTTTCTTTGTCTGATATCAGAAGGGACGTAAAACACTGAGGTTCAGATTAACTCTTTCTTATTTTTGTCTTTTCCAGTTAAGCAAGCCAGGTCGACTGGGAGACACGGCTGATGAGCTGCCTACTATACAGAATGGCAGCAAAGTGGCAGACTTGGTCTGGGATCCCTTTGATTGCACAAGACTTGTTGTGGGTGAGTGTGTAATGCACATGGTATCTTGGAATATGAGTGTACTAATTTACACTCTACCGGGTGCCACACTTTGTAAGGCATACATGCCAGGTGTTCAAAAGTATAAATAGTGCTCCTATTCATTGCTGCATATAGTAAGCTACATTGAATTGTAAGGACGATTGATCCACAGGCTAAGATGAGGAAGAAAACATGACATAATGAAAGTACACATACATTCTCTCTCTTCAATATGTCTGCATTCCATTATTCACATGAATAAATGTGTTTCAGCACATATGTATATTAAGGGTTTGACATGTGATTTGCACATTTACGTTCATTGCTATCGAGATATTATAATGAAAAAGGTTAAAGTACCCATAACCTTTACCGGCCAAAGGAGCAGTGAATTCATGTTCACTGTTTCTAGGGTTTGTAATAGGAATGCGAGGCCTAATGCTCTCCTGCCGCTTTAACTTTCCTCATTGAAAGTCATGACTCATTCACACCTTAGTGGAGTAAGGAAAATGTTTAATAAAGTGCTTTTTCCAAGGACACAAACCATGCTGAAGCGGGACCTGGAACTCAGGTCACTGGACCAGAAGTCCAATGCCTAACTAAGTCAGTCACAGTGCCTCCTACTATGTAAGTTAATGCTGTAAGTTGTTATGCAAGTTATAATGTTAAAGGTTTAAGGTTCCATACACTTTTTAGGGGAATGAATTTATATCCACCGTGTCTAGGCTTCAATATGGGAAGACAGGGCCTAATCCTCCCCTTAATTTATAATGTAAGTTACACTGGAGGAAAAAAAAAGGGTTCTCAGTATACAGTTGATGTATAGGACCACAGTAGCTGACTAAAGAAACACGCTCTCTGGAAGCTTGACAATGGAGGTTATTTCCAGTATCAGTATCAGTATCAGTAGCTCAAGGAGGCGTCACTGTGTTTGGTCAAATCCATATACACTACACCACACCTGCCAAGCAAATGCCTTACCAGCAGCATAACCCAACGCACTTAGGCCTTGAGAAAATTTTTTTTTTTTTTTTTTTTTTTTTTTTAAATAATAAATAAATAAATAAATTTATTTCCAGCATGTGACAATGCAAAGATCAACGTGTGGCGAGTGCCCCCTGAAGGATTTCCTGTTGGACCCTCCCAGATGGAGCCAGAATTCCGCCTCATGGGTGAGAGGTTCAGTCTGTGAAGAATGACCAGTGTTTATGTGTGTGTGTTTGTGTGTGTGTGTGTGTGTGTTCAGCATTTTTTTTTTTTTTTTTTACCCTGTGCCTAGAAGGTTCTATTCTTTGTATAATTCAACAGAACATTGCATCATTTTGTGGATATACATAACACACTGTCTTTCCATATCTTTTCACCACATGGTATTAGAGGAGGGAAAGGAAAAAGAAAATGCAAGTGTGGACAAGTGCACAATGCATGTGTGTGAATGTGTATGTATGCATGCATGTGTGTGTGTATGCATGTTTGGTTGGTTAACATCTATCTCAGGAATTTCTAAAGGATTGAAATTATTTAACAAGAAAGACAGAAAGAAAGAATAACCAGAAAAGGGATGAGAATGACAATAGATGAAGAAGTAGAATTAGAAGAAGCGCTGCAATCATCATCACATGAAACCAGCTAATAATTTTGAACTGTTTATGGAAAAAGAAAGAAAACTTTTGTGCACTATTTCTAGGCAGTTATAGATATTGCACATAATATAGCTGATCATGAATGAACCTACAGAGAGAGAAGAGAAAGGAAGGGAGGATTCAGAATTATATGTTTGTGTATGTGTGTGTACATGTAAGCATGTGTATGTGTGCATATGTCTTATGTGGGTGTTCCAGTGTGGACATAGATGTACCACAGTGCACTTATATGAAGTTTGTGCTGTATGAAATCATGACTCTTCAAACTTCATTGTCAGTTTGGAGATGTTTTGGTCTTTTTATTTCTGTGCATGTCATTCACAACTGTAGTAAAGATATATAAGAATTCAGTGGAGATCTTCATTACACACTGATATTTGCTTGCACACACATACCAGCACATGCATAGATGCATACATGTGTGCACACATATGCGCACATACACACACGCGCGCGCGCACACACACACACACACACACAATACAGCACAGCAAAGCAGAGCTCTTTCATTGATTCTCTATTAAATAGAAAATTTAACATAAGTTGATTGTCAGTTATTATCAAGCTGAACTGAACATAAGCATGAATACCACTAACTGACATTTATTTTACCCACCTCAAGAATTTTTTTCTACATTGATGAAGAAAATATGGCTTCAAAACACATATGTACAAATCTATATCATTACTGTTATTATGATAATTATTTTCATTCTTCTTCATGGCAGTAGTGGTAGTACCGGTTGTTGTGGTCATGAATGGTTCATGCAATTTTAACTGTTTCTTTCATGTAAAGTACCCTGAGCTCTTTGAAAGTAATGTACATTGTTATCATTATTATTAGTAGTATTGTCATCATTATTATTATTAGAAGAAGAAGAAAAAGAAGAAGAACAAACTGATAGCCACAACTCTCCTGCCTGTGCAGGCCACATGGAGAAGATCTACTTTGTTCGGTTTCACCCTGTGGCGAAGGACATCATCATGTCCGCTTCCTACGACATGACTGTCAGGATGTGGAACCTGGACACCAGATCTGAAGTCATGCAGCTACAGGGACATCAGGATCAGGTGAGAGGAAGATGTGGACTTCTTCTTCTTCTGCGTTCACTCGTAAGCACACGAGTGGGCTTTTACGTGTATGACCGTTTTTCCCCCGCCATGTAGGCAGCCATACTCCGTTTCCAGGGTTGTGCATGCTGGGTATGTTCTTGTTTCCATAACCCACCAAATGCTGACATGGATTACAGGATCTTTAACATGCGTATTTGATCTTCTGCTTGCATATACACACGAAGGGGGTTCAGGCACTAGCAGGTCTGCACATATGTTGACCTGGGAGATCGTAAAAATCTCCACCCTTTACCCACCAGGTGCCGTCACAGTGATTCGAACCCGGGACCCTCAGATTGACAGTCCAACACTTTAACCACTCGGCTATTGCGCCCGTCGGAAGATGTGGACATTCTGTTCCATATTTGCCTTCTTATGGGAAAACTAATGACTGTATTGGCCACAGATTGCACAGAACAACTGTTCAACAGTTTCCTCCAGGTCTGTCGGTTGTGTGTCAAAACCTGGGTTTCTGCATGGATTGCATGACATGGGAGAAGAAAATTTTAAATGGGGGCACCGTTTTTCACAGGTGGACAAACCTGATAGCGGATGCGAAACTGACTCAGTGTTCACATACACATAAGTCCGCAACCAGCTACAGATGGTCAGAAGTTAAGAGAAATTAGACTCAACTTAAATGCTGGCCAGCTGTCGCAAGCCATTTTATGGGACTGATGGAGAAGATGGAGAATGAAACTCGCTGCAAAATAACCAGCATTGACAGTGCCAGACCTTCAAGAAAAATGAGAAGAACAATGGTCATATTTACAACAAGGGCAGAAAAGGGGAAAACTTTTGTTTGTGCATTCCCTGCATGTGCAGAATTCTCCATTTAATTACACATACTTAACTGTGACCCAACTAGTGCAGACTCCGGCAGGGGTCTGACATTCCTGTCCTGTGCAAACTACTATCCGCCTATGCGGAGAAAACGAAAGCAACTATGGCTGATAACCTCCCGTTAGAGAAAGTGGCCATGATGATAGTTGACGCAACATTGAAACAGAAAAGAATGTAAGATTTATGGGGTAAGCATGCATGTATGGAGATTAAGCTGCCTGCTTGTTGAAATTTGTCTTGCTCACTTTCCTGTTTTTTTCTGATGATAATGCAGGTTTGTGGTAGAAATGTTAGAGAGGGTAAGTGCTTTTCTCTGTGTGTGTATATCTGTATAGCAATACTTTCATTTGATGCTCTTTCACAAATGTGTGTGTGCGCACGCATGAAATGTGTATGTGCGCACACATGTTTATGCATGCAGACAAGAATGACTGCATATTTACAAGTGTGTGTGTGAGTGGATGGAAGCATGCAAGTGCATATGCACATCATGTTTGTTATTGAACACTGACGGAGTGTGACTGTACTTGAAAGATTTTATTCCTCAGGTGTTCAGTTTGGCGTGGAGTCCCTGTGGAAAACAGTGTGCCACAGTTTGCAAAGATGGCAAACTGCGAATCTTTGAGCCTCGCAAGTCCACTGAGCCAATTAAGGTAATGCAGGGGTGTTTATGTTGTTGTTTTTTTCCCTTCTTCATGGTTGATAATCCCGTAAAATCTTGACAATGACAAAAAATGAATATAAGATTGATGATGAATCGTGAAGCTGCCAAAAAATGAGAACACAATTTGTCATTGATGATAAATCTTATCACTGATATCAGACAGGCAGGCCTGTCAATACAGGAAACATTTCAGACATATAAGTTTCGATCAGTCATAGTGTCTTCATGGAAAACTGCAAAAACTAAAGCAGTAAACTGGTACTGACAGGCAGGGAGAGAAGGAAAGAATGCACTGCCAAAGAGATGAACCAGACACGTCACTCTTAGAGTCCGTTTCAGTGGAGAACTGACAAAGATTTTTTTTCCCATTGATTAAACGTCAGAAAGAAAATTTTACAGCATTCACCTTTCATTTCAAGAGGAAAGTTATATTTCAAGATCCTAACACTTGACTAGAAAAGCCAGTTTCTGTATATATGTCAGTAATAAGATATGCTGTTTCCAGCAAGATGAAGGGAACCAATGAAATGATAACAGTGAATAGTGACAGGTGTGTGACTGTTTTGCAGGACTAAGGAGCACTAGGATAGTGACAGGTGTGTGACTGTTTTGCAGGACTAAGGAGCACTAGGATAGTGACAGGTGTGTGACTGTCTTGCAGGAGGGGTAAGGAGCGATAGGATAGTGACAGGTGTGTGACTGTTTTGCAGGACTAAGGAGCACTAGGATAGTGACAGGTGTGTGACTGTTTTGCAGGAGGGGGAAGGAGCGATAGGATAGTGACAGGTGTGTGACTGTTTTGCAGGAGGGGTAAGGAGCGATAGGATAGTGACAGGTGTGTGACTGTTTTGCAGGAGGGGTAAGGAGCGATAGGATAGTGACAGGTGTGTGACTGTTTTGCAGGAGGGGGAAGGAGCGATAGGATAGTGACAGGTGTGTGACTGTTTTGCAGGACTAAGGAGCACTAGGATAGTGACAGGTGTGTGACTGTCTTGCAGGAGGGGTAAGGAGCGATAGGATAGTGACAGGTGTGTGACTGTTTTGCAGGAGGTGTAAGAAGCACTAAGATAGTGACAGGTGTGTGACTGTTTTGCAGGAGGGGGAAGGAGCGATAGGATAGTGACAGGTGTGTGACTGTTTTGCAGGAGTAAGGAGCACTAGGATAATGACAGGTGTGTGACTGTCTTGCAGGAGGGGTAAGGAGCGATAGGATAGTGACAGGTGTGTGACTGTTTTGCAGGACTAAGGAGCACTAGGATAGTGACAGGTGTGTGACTGTTTTGCAGGAGGGGGAAGGAGCGATAGGATAGTGACAGGTGTGTGACTGTTTTGCAGGAGGGGGAAGGAGCGATAGGATAGTGACAGGTGTGTGACTGTTTTGCAGGAGGGGGAAGGAGCGATAGGATAATGACAGGTGTGTGACTGTTTTGCAGGAGGTGTAAGAAGCACTAAAATAGTGACAGGTGTGTGACTGTTTTGCAGGAGTAAGGAGCACTAGGATAGTGACAGGTGTGTGACTGTTTTGCAGGAGTAAGGAGCGATAGGATAGTGACAGGTGTGTGACTGTTTTGCAGGAGTAAGAAGCACTAAAATAGTGACAGGTGTGTGACTGTTTTGCAGGAGGGGGAAGGAGTGATAGGATAGTGACAGGTGTGTGACTGTTTTGCAGGAGTAAGGAGCACTAGGATAGTGACAGGTGTGTGACTGTTTTGCAGGAGTAAGAAGCACTAGGATAATGACAGGTGTGTGACTGTTCTGGAGGAGGGTGAAGGAGTGATATGAGAGTGACAGGTGTGTGACTGTTTTGCAGGAGGTGTAAGAAGCACTAAAATAGTGACAGGTGTGTGACTGTTTTGCAGGAGGGGTAAGAAGCACTAAGATAGTGACAGGCGTGTGACTGTTTTGCAGGAGGGGGAAGGAGTGATAGGATAGTGACAGGTGTGTGACTGTTTTGCAGGAGTAAGAAACACAAGGATAGTGATAGTTGTGTGACTGTTTTGCAGGAGGGGGAAGGAGCGATAGGAACCAGAGGAGCACGCGTGGTGTGGGTACTGGATGGACAGTACCTGGTGGTGTCTGGCTTCCAAAGGTTAGATCTCTTGAACAAAGCTTAGGCTTAGTCCCCTCATTCTGCCATTTTAACCTTCCTGAACTATCAGGTAGCCATTCAGCACCTGGGTGGAGTGAGGAAAATCTAAGTTAACTCACTCAGTACGGCCAGTCCTCTCTTCTCCTCTACACAGACCCCTCAGATGTCCAGTGGGTGTCTGAATGACCCAACCTTTAGCTTCCATCGTCAGAATCGTGGTATTCTTTGTCAACATTCACCTCTTCAGTATAAGAGCCTTCCGCTTGTGATATTTTGTTGATGGTAATTGGGGTGAAACGCTGTTAACATCGTCTCTTTCGCCGTTCATATGGAAAGAGTTAAGTGTCTTTCCCAAGGACACAACACCATGCCGAAACGGGGCCTTGATCACTGATCAGAAGTCCAATGCCTGAGAAGCGAGATTACACAGAGAATATTTGTTACGTTTTATTTTGTATAATTAGGGTGAGTGTTGGTTGGTTGGTTGGTTTTTCAATGGGGGAAAAATAAATGTACATATTCAATGAATTCTGAAATGTGATAAAGTGTGTAATATCGAGTGATGACAGCCTGATGGCATGTATCACTTTCTCAAAGACATTATGACCAGTTTCCTTTCTCTGAAGTATTTTGACTGTTGCCACAGATCACCTTTTCTTGTGGTCTTCCTTATATTGTCACCACCAAGCAGCAAGAGAGATGAAAGACGTAAATTGTTTTTGATCTTTATATAACGCCTATCTTTGGTCGAAGGCCAAACTCTAAGCACTTTATAAACATGAAGCCATTTGCACAACAGGCTGCCTACCTGGATAGAGCTGACTGACAGCTGCCTTTTGGCATTCATCATTCATTGTGTGTGTCATTCAGTCAGGCTTCAGTCACGCAAACGCATACACGTTTATGTTAAAGATTTTATTTCAGAATCATTTATTGGTATAAACTTGTGAGTTTGATCCATATTTGTGGTGATTGTGTGTGTTTGTGTGTGTGTGTGTGTGAGAGAGAGAGAGAGAGAGAGAGAGATCCATGTATGTGTTGTGTGTGATCCATATTTGTGTTATATGCATGTGTATTTGTGTATATTCTCTGTGTGTTTGTGTGTGTGTGTGTGTGTGAGCATACAGGCACATGTGCATGTTTTGTCAGCTGTTAATCCATTTTTGCAGTACTTCAGAAGGTCAGCAGCTGAGTGTTCACAGTGTGGACACCATGGAGACAGTGTGTGTGGAGGAACTCGGCAGATCCCCCTCCATCCTCATCCCCTTCTATGACCACGATGCCTGCACTCTCTACCTCTTCAGCAGGGTGAGGCTCGCACCATTTCTAAACTAAATAATAACTCTCACCACCAAGTTTCTGTATGAAAAACCCTCCCCAGCACCAGATATTTTAGACTTGACACTCTCAGTCACATGTTTCAGTTTGTGTCAAAACAACACAGTGGACTTGTTCATTTCAAGCTGGAGGGGTAAGGTTAGTGAATTACCTATTGCACGGACAAGTTGGCCACAGCTGTCAAGCTTTGTTACAGTGTGAAAAACAGTCTGTTCAACATGACCCCTCGATGTCAACGGAAGTTGCCTATGGCGGTGAACTGTTTAGTCTATTAAAGTCGCCTATGACGGCCAAAAAGATAAACAATAATACCAGTAAAAAAGTATTTTTATAGAGCAGCATGTTGTGCAGAGACAAATCAGAGCGCTTACACACCATTCATTCAGTCATATGCTTAGCTGTGATTCAGAGGGATGAAGGATAAAATTCATAAACATACATAAGAAGACAGCTAGAAAAACTGTAGACTGGGAAGAAGTGGATGGGGGGTTGGGGGTGGGGTGGGGGGGATGCTAATTTGAAAATAGGTAGGTTTTAAGGTCAGACTTGAAAGAATACTGTAACAATTAGTAAATGAGTGAAACTAAAAGAAACAGAAAGATACCACACGTACATGCATGCACTTGCATAGGTGTAACGTAGTACGCAGATTTATTTTTACAATGTGAATATAAGAACATACTTTCATTCACATGCCTCATACCTACATATAGATTCACAGGTATGCATAGCTTGCATACAGAAACATGCTGTGCTCTCAGAGAAATTGAGTCCATTTTTGGATTAGAGGGAACTGAAATATATTCTGTTATTAATCTGTAGCCATGCATATCCACACACTTAGTGAATTTAGATTTAAGTTGAGATGTTAGTTTATTGTAAATTTGTTAATTCTTTTAAGTCGTAATTTGATGTTTTTGCCAAATTTTATTACCTTTGCTGTGTTGTTTTACAGCTTGGTATTTCTATATTGACTTAATCACCATACCGTTTAATTTGTTATGCAAGAGTACATGCAAGATGTGTGAATGGAGGCGCATGCACGTCTCTTAAATGCATGTTTTGAATTTGTATTGTGTGAATTTCTCTTTGGAATGATAAAGTTGAGTTGACAACACAAAACATGTACACAGAGAATAATTATATTTTACCTGTTGACTTGACAACACAAAACATATACACAGAGAATATATTTTACTTATTGACTTGACAACACAAAACACGTACACAGAGAATATATTTTACTTGTTGACTTGACGACACAAGACTTTAGTTGACAACACAAAACACGTACACAGAGAATATATTTTACTTGTTGACTTGACAACACAAAACACATACACAGAGAATATATTTCAAAGATTCATAGAAGTAAAACATGTTCGTGTATTCATCAAGAAAATGCTCTCTCACTCTCTCTTTCTTTCCCGCTCTGTCTGCTCTTTAAATTCTCTGTCCTCTAATTCTCCTCTAGCTATGTAATGTTGAAAATGCCAAATTACCATTCATGTAACCATGATTATAGTGTGCATGCTGTATTGATATAATGATTCCCACCCTGTTCTATTTAAACATTTCCCATTCGAAGGCTGGATGAAAAAAAAAAGCATTGTCTTGCTTACTCTAATACCCTCAGAAAATAAAAATGTATTATTTTCAATTCAACCCTCTCTCTCTGCCCACCAAACCAGGGTGAGCGCACAGTGCACAGCTACGACGTGTCCACGGAGCCCCCCCACCTGTTTGACAATGCCAGCATCAGCCTGCAGTCACTGCAGCAGGGCCTGAGCTTCCTGCCCCGTCGTGCGCTGGACGTCACTCACGCAGAGGTGGCCAGGGCCTGGAGGCTGACCAGCACCTCTGTGGAACCCGTCTCCTTCACCGTGCCCAGAGTCAGGGTGAGGGTGGAGGGGGGGGGGGATGAGGGAGAGAGAGAGATATGGAGAGAGTGGGGGAGGGGGAGAGAAAGAGAGTGGGGGAGAGGGGAGGAGAAAGAGAGTGGGAGAGAGAAAGCCTGGAACCTGACCAGTGCCTCTATGGAACCCATCTTCTTCACTGTGCCCAGAGTCAGGGTGGGTGGGGAAGTGGGTGGCGGGGCGTGGGGGGTGGGGGGAGAGAGAGAGAAAGCCTGAAGGCTGACTAACAACTCTATGGAACCTGTCTCCTCCACTGTGCCCAGAGTCAGGGTGGGGGAGGGGGAGGGGGGTGGAGACAGGGAGAGTTGTTGGGGGAGGAGAGAGAGTGTGATGGAAAGAGAGTGAGGGGTGGGGGGAGAAAAGGTTTGTGTGGGAGAGAGAAAGAGCCTGAAGGCTGACCAACTCTGTGGAACCTGTCTCCTTCACTGTGCCCAGAATCAGGGTGGGGGAGAGGGGTGGGTGGGTGTGGAGACGGGAAGGGTTGTGGGGGGAGGAGAGAGAGTGTGATGGAAAGAGAGGGGGGAGAGAGAGGGAGGGTGCTGGAGAGAATGTGAGAAAAGGGAGAGGGAGGGTGTAGGAGAGAGAGAGATGGACAGTGTTGGAGAGAGGGAGGGTGTTTGAGAGAGAAAGAGAGGGAAAGATAGAGGGAAGGTGGAGGAAAGAGGGAGGGTATGGGAGAGACAGAGTGAGTGTAGAGGAAAGAGAACATGTTGGGGATAGAGAGAGTGAGAGGGAAAGAGAGAGGGGGAGGGAAAGAGAGAGGGCGTGGGTACACTTGAGTGCCTTGTCAAAACCATACTTAATACACAAAATGTACAGCATCATCAAGAACAATGTCAATACCCTTTCAAACACTGGCAAACAACCTAGAAGCTAAAGCCAACAAGTTAAAAGCTCCAAGTGAGAAGACAACTGAATGAGAAAGCGAAACTGAAAACAGGCTAAAAGCACCAGGTGAGAAAACAACTGAATGAAAAAGCAAAAGTGAACATTCCCACCGCAGTTCAGAAATATTTGTACTTATCCCAAAAGAGGCAACCATGTTTTAGAGATAAATCAGTAGTCGAAGGGGGTACAAAGCTTTAAATGTCAACAGATTTTCAGCCCAAAAATGGCCCCTTGGGTTTGGCTGGTCAATATAAGTATCATGATTGATTTGGATTTTGTTGCGGGTACAGACGGAGTTCTTTCAAGATGACCTGTACCCAGACACCCGTGTGACATGGGAACCAGCTCTGACAGCTGAGCAGTGGCTCAGCGGTCAAGATGCCACACCCAAGTATGTCAGTCTGCGGCCTGCTGGCATGAAGCTGTGTAAGTCACCTGTATTGTTGTCAGTCATCATTGGTATGTGGTGATACAGATTTCATTAACATTGCTATGAAGTATTTTAGTCATTTGACATTGCTATGAAGTATTCTAGTCATTTGACATATACATATATAGATATATAGATGAAAAAAAAATATGCGTGTATGTGTGTATGTGTGTGTGTGTGTGTGTGTGTGATTGAACAGTCAGTTTAATTCAGATGTCTGTCAAGGTTTCTTTTTTTTTTTCACTGTGAAATAGTACAGCCTCAAAACCAGTGAAGAATTGTTTTGCAACTCCACACATTAGGACTCAACATAAATTGAAAAAGAAAAAAAAATTAGTTACAATTTTTGTTTCTTATTCATCTTTTTTTCATTTTATTAATTAAAAAAAAATTCTCATTTTAGTGAGTATAAATGAAAATGGTTCTATGAATATGCAAGAAAAAAAAAAAAAGCAAGCTCAAGACAAGTGTTGTATAATATAGTTATCGACCAGTATGGATTTCATTTCATTTCGCTCAGATATCTCGAAGCACAGTGCTGCAAAATGACACACAACAGGGACGGACAGTAATATGTGATACATAACAAACAATTTAACTATCCCCAATTAAGATACAGTAATCATAGATTTTTTGTGACATTGCTGTGCATCAGAATGGTGTTTGAAACAGTTTTCAACCTAAATTCTTACTTGATATGAAGATATGTTTTAGGCATGAATTACAGCTTTATTTATCACTTTAGATGCTAATTTATGACTATCCAGTAGGCACAGGGATTATGCGATCTGCACTAAATTTCATTTTAGCCTAGCAACAGAAAGTCTTCATACTTTATATAAAGAAATGTTGTCACAAGTATGTTTTGTTTTTTTTCTTCGAGAAAAGCAGAGAATCTAGAAACAGAAAGTCTATATATGTTTCAACAAGCATATTTTTTACTGCTTCATGAAGGCTGAGGATCAAAGCGAGGAGAAAAGTCATTTGCATTGCTGTTGTGTCTTGTTTCAGTGAGTGAGGCTCCTGCAGAGGCCCCCAAGCCTCAGAAGTATCAAAGCTTCAGTGTGGACACCTACAAAAGTGATGAGCAGAAAAAGGATGAGGTAATGCCAATCATACTGTACAACAGCTTGAATACTGCTCAATAAAACAACCACCATCTGAACTGGCTGCATATGTCTTGGAGGGCATGTCCAGATTATTTTAATATGGGGTGCATCTCTTGCAAACATCTTGTGTAACAGTCTGAATATTGATGAATGTAGTAAACCAAAGCGGTAAATGTATCATGGGTTAAAAACAAAGTGTAATATACTGAAGTGGTAAATGTATCATAGGTTAAAAAAAAAAAAAGTCCAGATGTATTTCATATAGGGCACTTTCCTCTTGAAAATATATAGGTTAGGTTGCTTAATCAAAAACAAAAAAAAAGTGGTGAAAATAGAAGGGGATGTTCGCCATTCTCTTTTGTTAGTACTTGCAAACAAAATTTTTATTCAGTTGGGCTTTGTGTTTCGTAAGGTAAATTTTCAGTTTGAAAACGGTGCCAGAAAAAGTATTGAAAATAACTGGTTACATCTGTGGGAACCCGGTTTGTTTCAAGAATTGACAGAGATGTAAAACGTCTGTTGCAATGTGCAGCTGATGACAGCAATGGTGGGCAAGCTGGAGCTGTCGTCAGACCCTTTACCTCAGGATCTGGCCGAGGGCGTGGAGGACGATGAATGGGTCAGTATTCTATCTTGGTGTGAAGGGTGAAAGAACAAGTAGAATGCATTTCTTTTTATATGGATGCTAGCATGTGTGTGTGTGTGCGTGTGTCTGTTCCATGCTGTACATCAGTGTATTTTCATTTACTGGCAACATAAATTTCCCTGTGACAATATGAGATGAGCAGAACAGTTTTCTGATAGGAATTAGAGGAGGGCAACTTTTCCATAACAAAAGATTATGCATTCACACCCTTCTAGTTTAGTCCACTAAGAGTGAAATCAGATCACTGGATCAGTTGGACCCCAAAGTTTTTTTCTGTTCTTTGTTGTTGTTTGGTACAGATTTTGTTAAAATACAGTAAGATTTCCGGGCTTCTGAACATTGAGGTACAAGGTGTATATGCTTGCTCATCTGTGGTAGCGGTTTTATGATTAGGTTGGGGTTTATTGGGGGTTTTATTTATGACAGGAAAAGACACTGTTCAAGATAAATCATTATTTTCTTTCTTTCCAAGAAATCTGAGACTGGATTATCTTCTGTGCCCAGGTAGAGAAATTCACTGTTTAACATGTGGAAACAAACAACAACAAAAAAAAGAAACGCAACAAAAGATATGTAAATAAACTAAAGCTTCAGTAAGTTACAGCAAGTGAAGAATGTACATTAAAATAACACACACACGCATATTCTCCATCCCCATCTCTAACCCAAGAACTCATCCATTCTCCCCTTCACACCCACTCTCAGAACCCCTCCTCCCCTGCCTCCATCTCCCTCAATTTACAATGTGTCACCATGGTCACAGTGACACAGTATTTTCTCTTTTCAGGATGACTGATTCAGGCATGTGCTGGAGCAAGGCGGTGCTTGAACATTCCACAACAGAGTGACCAGGTCCACTGCTGTTAAGTAATTAAGGGACTGACCAGGGCAGCCAAATCAACGCTTACTTCTTCAAACTGCTGCACTGGGTTTGCACGGTCTCTGTGTTTTTCTTTTGTCTTCCTTGAGGACAGTGCCATGACTGATCTCAGGAACTGCTGGTTATTCTATTTTATTGTTATTATTGTTTTGTGTTTGTTTTTTTGTTTTGTTTTTTTTTGTTTTGTTTTTTTTTTGGTTAGGCAGCTGCTGGGGATACCTCCCATCCATTCCATTCTCTTTCTTGGATGTTAGATTTTTCTACGCTTGTTTTTTTTTTGTTTTGGTTTGGTTTTTTTCCCCACAAACATATCCACATCTCTCTCAGTCAGGGAGAATGAAAGTATTGGAGTATTATTCAATTTATATTTGTAAACCCAGAAATACTTCAAGTATTAATTTGTTTTTATTTTATTTTAACTGATGTTGACTGTCATTTCATTTTGCAAAGTGGATGTGCTGATAAGTGTCTGAATGTTGTGCTGGCAAGTACCTGAATGTTGCTCATTTTCTGTTTGTGGAAAAAGACATTTTTAAATCTGCTGAATCAGTATGCTATGCTCTTAATTTTTTTTTTTTTTTTTTTTTTTTTTTAAATACACTGGAAGAGGGAGGGGAAAAATTGTATAAGCTGAAAATTTTTTAAAGGGTGAATTGGTGTATTTGTTTTCATGTTTGGATTTTAAAATTATGTTTTATGTCTCTGTTTTCAGAGATTTTTTTTTTTTTTTCAATTTTATTTTGTTGTTTTTTTATATGTTATTATTATACTATATGACACACTCAAACAAAAAGAGATCCATCCACTTGAAAGAAAAACATAATGATAAAACTAGTATGATTTTCCTACACTGTGATGCTTTCAGATGTGTGGTGTCATTTCATCTTTTAGGAACATTCAATTTATGGTCCTTGAGAAACGTCGTTTGACAGTCAGGTTGGGCTGCAGCAATCTGCAGTCTTACTTTTACTCATGAACAAATCACAAAGATGTCAGTGACTTCCCACCCTGAAATTGGTACACTTTTTTCCCCTTCAAAGGTAATTTCTTGGCCACATTCGTTTGGTTCTTGCTAGATGGAACTAAGGAAATGGTTTTGATCATAGTTGTAGTTCCTACAGATTAACACCATCAGTGCAGCTGTGCTGCAGTCTCTGTGACGTTGCCCTATGGCAGCTGAGTGCACAGCGAAAACAAAATACAAAACATACTCATCACAAAACACATTCAGTCCCCTAGAAAATACTGGTGAATAATGTAGAGGCAAAAGCCAACTTGCTAACAGCATCAAGATTGAGCAAGTGAAATTGAATGTGCCGACTGCAGTATGAGAATGTCTGTGCTTGGTCCAAGTGAAGCAACCGTCACAGATAAATCAGTACTCAGGGTACACAGTGATAATGTGGGCAAGAGAGAACGGCAACACACATTCTGGGGTATGCAGGAAAGTATTGGGGTGGGGTTAGTATTTTTATTTTCCGCTCCGCCCACCCCCCTCCCTCTGTTCTGTACATCATGAAAATAAAATGTGATTTCTGCATTATATATAAATCTGCTCACTTTAGCCACTCAGTAACTATGATCACTCCTCACGGCTGTATCAATTATGGATATCTATTGATAATATACAGTAACAATAGATTTGCACTTTTTTTTTTTTTTTTTTACCTTGTAATCATAATATCAACAGGCATGTGGTACTGTGAAAAGCTTATTTTGTGTAGTCTGCCTGTATCTTCAAGGTACATAAAAACCATACCTTGAAATCAGATTGAAAGATCAATGCAGCATGCTGCATAATCATTACAGTTAATATGTTATCAGCATTTATCCACTGCAACCCATTGTTTTATTGAGATCTATTTACTTATTGTAACAAAGCAAAAAAAAAAAAAAAGTACTCTCATGCATTAGTATTTCACATGTGTGACATACCACAAAAATACATTAATTATTTAATGTCACAAGTTCATCATTTTCAAATTTCCTCTGAATTTTTTAAAACATAATTTCTCCATCAATCCATAAATAAGCAAGTATGACATTAAAAAAGTATGAATCCATGTTTGGGTAGACACCCGCCTTTTTCTACATTTTATTTTTCTGCAAAACCATGAAAGGTGACTGGACTCTTTTCTTCAGCGATGGTCACATGGTCTTGTTTTACACAATACACCAAGACAAAATTTAGCATGAGGATAAAAGAAAGGAATTTGAACATTTGCTCACATTAGATGGAATGGAGAATAAGATGCAAGTGATGAATTTTGTATCATATTCATATATATGGCAACACTTAACCTTTATGTCTTTAATACTGTGCAATATTTTAAAATGATTATTTCTATTCTTGACACATGTGTAGACAACAGAGTGAGTGTATGTAATCACCCTGCATTGGTTGGTTGTGTATCATTCTGCGTGTGTGTGTGCACGCATGTGTGCATGTGTGTGTGTGTTTCAGTTAACTTCAGAGCTAGCATTTTCTCAGCTTCTACAAGTGGTACAGAAATGTAAATTTGTAGTGTGGTTGGCACGAGCTAGATTTCACTGGTCATCCCAACTTGGTACAGTGGGTGGTCATGGTGTATCAGGGTTACCTATCATCAGATTGGCCACAACGTAAGTGGAGCCACAACTGGAAGATGGCTGCTGGAAAAGAAGATGCATATTGAAAGTTAACGGAAGCTAATGTACAAAGAGAGGCAACTAGTTGCAACTACTTTTGATTTCTCGACTTGGGCAGAGTATTGTTTTGTATTATACCCATGCTGGAGTCTACACCAGTTGGTCATGGTAGGTATGTTAAATTAAACCTGATTAAAGGGTAACATTGTCCTGTTTGCTTGGTTACAGGACTTCAACCCCTCTCAAATATTTTACTTCTTTCTACATTCAGTCCCAGAAGTCTGGAAAAGCTTTCTGCACCTAATCCCACAAGTCTGGGAGGAAAGCATATTGTCACTGAGATCACTTTTAAACCAGAATGATAACAGTTGGGAATAAACATCACAAACATGAGTAATAATTATTATGTTGGCTTGTCATGAATGCTCACCTGCTGAGCATTTACACTGACACTGACAGTCTCTCACCATGCATACTTTGGTCGGGTGTTTCAATACACACACATCTGGAACACTTAATTGTCCAGACAGTAGAAAAACACTGAGACATGGGTCAAGAATGCTCTTCAGTCTGCAGAATTTAGTCATCTGTAGCAGGCACAACAATTACAAATAACAGTGTCACACTGCATAATCATCAGTTTTGCAGTATATCTGTTCCATCACTCTAATATAGGATTAAGTGGATATCACATTTCAGACTTCAAAGCCTTGCATCTCTTGTTCTTGCTTTTTTTCAGCTTGATTCTAATTTAACAGAATTACATATTTTAAACGGAGCATTATCTGATATTTATACTGTATTTACAAATTGGTAGATTTCAGCCATGATATATGCGCAAGACAATTATAAAATAAACTTTGTGTCAACTGAATGAGTGTCTGAGTCAGTAAGAATGTATTATATTTCATATGTGACATTGTTTGGTTCTTCACTTCTTGGTTCAAATAAAAGAACTTGAAACTTTGATGTACTTCGATGAACAAGGCACCAGCACATACTGATATTTGTGTCACAGTTTTCTTTCATTTCGATAAAACATGGTTGGCTTAGTAAAGCCCAAGATGATTAATTGCACCACAAAGAAAATATTACATACAATAGAGGAGACATGCTAAACAGTAGAACTGAACATAACGAACGGCTGCACACACAAATATGAACTGCAAAGACTGGCCGTTTTATTTTTTCCCCATCTTAATCCTCTGAAATCGTCAGATTACCCTAGATTTCTGAATGGCAGGTGATAATTATGGAACAGATTTTAGATGTTGGGAAATGCCCCTTTGAGTGTGTGTGTGTGTGTGCACACATATTTGTCTGATGTATGGAAGCTTTTCAAAGCTTAGCAAGTGGAACACTTATCTGGGGCTGGTGAATTTTCTAGTGACCTGCCTCAGTCAGTGCTGAGCCATGAAATAGCTGAAATTACCACAAGTTAGACTTAACTGTAAACACCTGACAAACAACAAACTCTTGTTCACACATAATCACACACACTAACGCAGAATAATGCCTTGTCTTCAGCCTGTCTGATGTATTTTTAAATGGATAAATACAAAAAAATCACCCGATACCATCAAATCAAGGTAAAAGCATTTCCAAATAAAATAATGACTAATATTAGAAATGCCTTATCCTTTACTTTCCAATTCACAATACAACTGGGTGATACACAGTAGGTTCACAGAACATGAGTGAAGCAATCAGGAAATCAAACTTTTAACTTTTTATTCTTTTTTTGCCTCCCGCTCCCCTTCTTTTACAATATCAATTTTGTATAAATCTGTATAAATATTATTTGTTTTGAAAGACCTTCCTAGTTAAAGTCCAGCAAAATTTATACTGATCATCATGACATTTCTGCAGTCTATAGAGATCCCAGTTCACCACATCCCAAATCCTAAAGTTCACATTTAGGCTCCATACTTACAGCAAAAAGCACTTTGCTTCAGATTCACTGTTTTAATAATGACTTGTAGTGGTATTGCTTTAAATACTAAAGTAAAATTCTTTCTCTGTCTCTTAAGCCTCGTTAACATAAATAATCTTATACAGAATTAAAGCAACACAATCCTTTACCAATACCAACACAAACAAATGTTTACCATAATATTAGACTGCACATCAAAACAGTCTTCAGACTGCTGTCTTTCTTAACGAGCTCTAAGCAAAATAATCCCAGGATATAAATGTCATGAAACAATAAAAAGGTGGAGACCCAAATGTACAGTTATCACATGACAATGATGAAATATGAAACAGGTGAAGACAAAATAGATGATGATGATGAACTCCACACTGCATCTAAAGCGATGTGCCTACTCTGTCTCTTGGTATCAACCTCAATTCAGAGCCATGCTTGAGAAACACATTGCCTGAAACAGAGATAAAAAAAATAATAAAAAAAAAGTTTTAAACATTCAGCAAACTGAAAATGCAAAAAATTCATTATTATAAAATCTGAAAAAAGCAAACAGCAAAAAATGGTAGACAGCAACAAAAAGTCAGTTGAAATGCATGAAGTTTAGCTCTCTCTCTCTCTCTCTCTCTTTCACACACACACACACACAAAGAGGGCACAATCTCTCTACAGAGATTCTACATTTCTCTATGTTTTTATCAGTCTTTATGATGAAAATACACACAGCAACACAAAAGAAGTCAGTTAACAGAGCATACTGACTCACCAGCATTCTGAGCTGGGTTGATGCCTATTCCATCATTGGTGATGATGGCACTTGTAGCTGCTGGTACCTTGAACTGCACATGAAATGGGCAGAATCTGGCATTTCCTTTCACAATTAATGAACATTATATTTGCAAAACTTATTCATTTATTGTTTAAAAACTCTTAACTTTGAAAAATCATTGTACAGAAAACACCTGAAATTCTACTTTAACTCACCCAGTACATGTTAAGCCACTGAATAAACTTAAATTTTTATTTAAATTTCTACTGCTCACACATACGCTTACACAAGTTAAAAAGAGGGAATGGAAACAGGGAAGGGAAGAGGAAATATCTAATTATACAAAATTACAATGTCCAATTACCAAAAATTAATCCATTTCCTTCGCAACAATTGATTGTTATGATCCATAAATTCACAGCAATTTGCATACCAAAGTAAGAAAGTTGAGCATGAATGCAACAATTGACAAATAATCTATTTTATGAGGAAAAGGAACACACTAGCAAAAATAAACTATCCTAATCATGAATCTAAAAAATGTTCACACAAAATCAAGGTAACTTTGTATAGTAAACTCACTGAAGTAATCATCTTTTTTTTCTATAAAGTGATTTTTTGTTGCTGTATTTATTAGTACCAATCTTCATGCAAGCTTAGTTTGATACTATTTTCACTATCTAGACAATTTGTTTTGACAGAGCAAACAACATGGATGTCTGGAAAGTAACATTAAAAAACCGAAACCTATTTGACTTTTTACACAATTCCAGAATATTTTAAATACCTTTCTCTACAAACTTGTGAGGCCTGAAATGTCTGCTGTTCCAAACACACATGCACTTTTAGTACTGCCTTGTTCAAGGTGCTGTAAATAAATTCTGGCATTATTACTTTCCTGTCACATCAGAATATAATATGTAAAATCCAAGCTCCTCTTCCAAGGGAAAGAATGTCATTACAATGCAGTGCCACACTTTTTCCCCTCTTTCCTGTTTGCATACATCATATTGTAAGTCTAATTCATCAGTGAAAGTGTTTCACTAGATACTGTGACTACACAGTTCAGCCATGGAAAAATTATCTTTCTGTGGCTCATAAATAAATGTGAAGAAGTTCATCGTCTCATCCGAATAGCATCCATCCCACCGCTCATGGTCTGATATTAGTAATAAAGGGGTAGAGTAAACATCTTGATCATAATCATATGAATCACATTTTATATCCTCACTTCCAGGCTAATGATCCTCGTATTACTGTGTTTAATCTCAAAGTCAGACAGACACATGTATTTCTATGAATGATTATCATATAAGACTCAAAATAGCTTTCTGTAGTATTCTAAAATGCCTCATTAAATGATTTTTATTATTATGAAAAATACAAAAGCTCAGTACCAAAAGCAGCTTACCTCTTCAGCAGCAAATTTCAACACAGCAGTGAATGGTGTCTGCTCTGGAACACTCAGTCTGAAACATCATTCAGAAAACATAAAATACAACCCCAGAGTACATGGTATATAAATATGAAAAAAAATTCACCCCCCCCCCTCCCCCCATCAGCCCCCACCCCCCAAAAAAACCAAACACAGCACACTGTATGTACGTCTGTTTGGTTTACTTGTATGTATTGTTGGTAGAACACCCTTGGGTTGAATTCAAAACATATCACTTCATCGTACTGTTTTGTGTTGTTACCCATATTCATATTCCCATGATGATTAGAAAACCATCTTTTTTCTTGACATTTCTTTCACACCGCAGCTGCAGTTAACTCTTTCTTCATTCAACAGGCTATTGTCAGCACTGATATGAGCTGAATCCAACTGGGAAAGTTAAATGATTTCACTTTTGTCATTTTAGGATTTACTTGCTTAGATCTTTTTTTTTTTAAAGTTTAACTTTACCTGAACACTGCATTTACAATGAAAAAAAAAGTTTTTTCATTATCAATTACCATGTTTCCCCATGAGTATATTGTAACAAAATTTATAATAATTTAAATGAGAAGGTTCATAATAATTATTTTTCCATGGTACAGGTTTCGTGTCAGTCATCAGCCACTGACACATACAATTCTGAAATGATCCATCCATGTGGCACCCAGTAGGTCACTTGACATCATTTTTTTTGTTGTAAAATTGGTCACGCTAAAACTAAAGTACTTTAGTAGATTTTTCTTATTCTCCCCCAGAACAATTATGATTGCAGTTTCAGACATCAAATATGAACAAAATCATTACTGTTGTTGCTCTGCATTTCGAACATCTAGCAGATGAACACTGAAATCATGATTTTCATTGTGAAACATACCACCAAAAGAAGATGCCCAATGTCAAGAAGAATCAAAACACTGTTCAAACAGCTGCAATCTCTTCCATTCAGCAAATATATGGACAGTCTGAATTTGAGAGATTTCTTCAGTGTTCATGGGCAACATGTGACTAAACTTCACTGAATGATTGATGTTAACTAGTTAAGTAAGAGTGTGACTCTTTCAAGTAAAATTGATGTATATATCTGATCAAGATAACTGGTAAGAACAAGCACACAGTTTCAATGTGCATGACCACATTATTTTTGTCATTTGAGCACAGAGCAGCCACAGATAACTATCTTTAAAGTGCGTTTAATCTTTTTTCCTGTATACTCACAAAAAAGGAATTAAAGAAGTCCACACGTTGTGCTGGCATGGTACTTTATGAAATTCTAGAGACATTCAGTGTGATTCATAAATGTGATGATTTGGATTTCCACAGAGGTTGAAACAATGGTATTAGAACAACACAAAAGACAGTGACACTGTGGATCTGATGTCTTTCTGTTGTACTGATTCACATTTGATGTTTTATTTTTTCCTTTACATTAACTGGACCATAATGTGAACATTAACTATCAAGAGCAGTCGGCATAAATGAGTGCTTAGGCATTGCAGAAAGCAAATGTAGTAGACTAGTACATAATAACCATGTTGTATTTTCCATGTTCATCATAACACAGCAATCATTAGCACATAGTCTCTCTCTATCTCTCTCCATACACACATACACAGAGACACAGACACACACACACACATACACACTACATGTATATAAACTATTTCACATACTTGTGTGATGGACAAAGTACAAATTCAGTTACAATTTTGGGCGTGTAAAGTTACTGATGGATTCACCTGGGAATAAGGGAATGCTTCTCCTGAACCATAAATTTTCAAAATGACCTATTGGTTTTGAGGTTAATTGGTCAATTCTTCTTCTTTTGTGGGATGCAACTCCAACATTCACTCGTATCTACATGAGTGGGCTTTTACATGTATGAATGTCTTAATCCCGCCATGAAGGCAGCCATACCCCACTTTCAGGGGGGTGCATGCTGGGGATATTCTAGTTTTCATAACCCACCGAACGCTGACATGGATTACAGGATCTTTAAAGGGCGTATTTAATCTTCTTCTGTGTGCATATATACACAAGGGGGTTCAGGCACTAGCAGATCTGCACACATGTTGACCTGGGAGATTGGAAAAATCTCCACCCTTTACCCACCAGGCGCCATTACTGAGATTCGAATTCAGATTTAAAGTCCAACGCTTTAAGTTTAACCACTCTGCTATTGCGCCCGTCGATTCAGTCAAACGACCCATGGTGTCTTGAACCAAACCTTAAGTTCTCTGTTTATCTGCTATCATGAACAAACTTTTGCATCATGTGGGTTGGGACTACTACTAGTACTGGGGCCTAATGTACTTTGACCTATCTTGGGCACTCTTATTATTATTTTTATATTTTGACATGTCTCCAGGCAATATCCACTGTTTTTTCCCTCAAACGGAATTAGTAGTGTTCATAACAAGACGTGGACATTCATTCCGCCTGTCACACATTGGAGTGGTGGGGAAGAAATGTAGATACTAGTAGTAGCCAGTCTCAAAACTATTCCAACTCCCTTTCAGAATGGAATAAGGGTGATTCCTGACCCCAGAATCCGATAAAAGAAACTTACGACATTAGAAAATGGGTACAGTAATGTGTGCCTTCTTTTGACACAAACATGAACATTTTACACACAAGAACTGGTGAAGATAATTCACTATCACATATGGTAACAATCCACTCACACTTTGTACGGCAGTTTTGGATCAGACGTCAGAGTTATCTTGAAAGTCACCTTCGAGACCGCCCTGAAACAGTAATATAATGAAGTTATTCATCATCAACAATTACTTACAAAACTCTAATCAATTATGAAATGCGAAAAATACTCACATGTTGACAGCTGCTGAAGCAGACGAGGAAAGGGAAGCGGATGTATTGAGTAATGGCTATATAAACAGCAGCTATACACAAACCGCCATCAGCAAAACCAAACCTTGCGAACGTCTTCAATGATTCATGTGTGAACATTGTTGGAAACCGCTTGTTCTTTCCTTTTTCTTTCTTTCTTTCTTTTTCTTTCTTTCCTTCCTTCTTTCTTTCTTTCTTTCTTTCCTTTTTTTCACGCTGCTTATTTCGCTTTCCACTACACCGGAACTTGAAGAATGCACAAAAATACCAGTATGAATCTATACTTAATCTATATTATCACACCTTTTACTGTGAGATAATTCCCGTTCAGTAAGAGTCTTGCACAGACCCATTCCCACCCAGAGAATTTTATTTCTTCGTAAAATCTTATTCCTTTTTTTTTTTTCTTTTTTTGTGAAGACGAAAACCTTGTGCACTCTCAGTGGAGCCGCTGCCGGCCTGTGTCACAGGGATTTTTAATCTTACACTGATGACAACTTTCTGTAATGAGAAATGCTAGCACTAATATCCATTTTACTCAGTCTTCTGAAACTTTATTTTTGGTTCAACATTGACACCAAAATTCGCGGCAGGCAGCTATGTTATGGACTGACGCCGAGGCCGGCGCGGCCGCGTGGTCGGCGTGCGTGCGTGTGCCGTGTGTATGCCGTGCGCAGTGTGTGTGTGTCAGGTGTGTGTGTGTGTGTGTGTGTGTGTGTGTGTGTGTGTGTGTCACGATGTGTGTGTGTGTGTGTGTCCGGTGTGTGTGTGTGTGTGTGTGTGTGTGTGTGTGTGTGTCCGCCGGTGTGTGTGTGTGTGTGTGTGTGTGTGTGTGTGTGTCGGTGTGTGTGTGTGTGTGTGTGTGTGTGTGTGTGTGTGTGTGTGTGTGTGTGCGTGTGTGTCAGTGTGTGTGTGTGTGCGTGTGTGTGTTATGGGTGTACAGTGTAGCAGTGTGTATGCAGTTAATAAAATAATGTTTGAACTTTTCACTCAGATTGAATAAAACACACTGAATATTGTACCTGTGGATGTTCTAAATACCAGTACAGAAAAACAAAAAATAAACTAAGTGATCTCTCGATCTCTCCCTCCCCGGCTGACCCTCTCCCCCTCTCGGTCTCTCTCCTTTGCCATTTTAAACTTTTTCAATGTTATCATAGTTTCACAAGGAAGAAAACATATCTGAACGAGACGCCCCCCCCCCCCCCTCGCCTCCCCCCCCCCCCTCTCTCTGTTTCTCTCTCTCTCTCTCTCTTCACTCCTTTTCCTCCTCCTGTCTCTCTCCCGGGCCATTTCACTCACACTCCCTTCTTCCTCCCTCCCCTCCCTCTCTCTCTCTCCCCCTGCCTAACTCCCTCCGTAATAAAGGCTTCCCATTTTTGTCCGCTCAGCTAACATTTTCAGGACGCAAACAGTAGCTGAGACTTTAAAAATCATAAGGTGAATGTCTCATGTGGCCTACGTCACGCTTCCTCTCTCCCCTCCCTTTCTCTCTCCCTCTACCTAACTGTAAAATCTGATAGGTCTCTAAATAATACTCTTGAAGGTTTAAGTGAATTCTGTACGTCAAAAAATATTTCGTCTGACTAAAAAATTCCATTAATGGCAGTTCATGAAGTTTACAATGCATTATCACACTTAAAACAAACCAGGAGGGAACTGATAGTAAAATTTTGAAACTTTCTGTACCGGTTATTTCTGAAACCCTTACTTACATTCAAATAATAATAATAATAATAATTTATGGATAACGAAAAATCAGTTTCCCAAGGCATTTAAACTGACAAAAGTCATCCCGCTGTACAAGTCAGGAGAGTCAAACAGAGCCTTCAAACTATAGACCAATTTCAATCTTGTCTACTTTGTCAAAACCCCTAGAAACCCACAAGTTAAAAAACACATTTTTTAGTCATTTTAATTCCTTTAATCTGTTTCATCCAAGTTATTCTGGTTTCAGACCTAATCATTCATGCCACACTGCACTAATATCCTTAGTTGACAAGTGGCTGACTAATATAAATAATAATAACTTTACTGGAGTTCTATTTGTAGACTTCGCAAAAGCCTTTGATGTGATTGATCATGCACTTCTTAAAAAACTTAGAATTTATGGCTTATCAAACAATACATTAGATCTCTTGCACTCATTTTTATCTGATAGGAAACAACTGGTGATAATCAATGGAAAAGAATCTTCTCTCTTACCTATTGAATATGGTGTTCCTCAGGGTTCTGTGTTGGGACCGATATTGTTTTCCATTTATATAAATGATTTACCTTTATTTATCACTGCATTTTGTGAACTGTTTGCTGACGATACGACTTTACAAGTTGACAATTCTAAACTCTTTGAAGTTTCCAGAACATTGCAGGTAAGTATTAATCAGTTAACTGATTGGTCTGAACTAAGCCACATCAGTTTGCATCCACAGAAAACCAAAGACATGTTGATTACAACCAGACAGAAGCGTCAAACTCTTGCATCTAATTCCTCTTCCCTTTTTATACATGGCAAAATCATTGAAGAAGTCGACAGTCACAAGGTTCTTGGAGTAATTATTGATAACAACTTGACCTGGTCTGATCACATATTAATGTTATGTAAAACTGTTTCCAAAAAGGTATATCAACTTTCTAAAACAACACATTTTTTACATTTGCATACTCGAAAAATATTTTTTCACGCCTACATTGAATCTTATATAAACTATGCCTCAACTGTCTGGGATTCAGCGAGTGATAACATCCTAAAACCACTCCTAAGTCTTCATAGGCGTGCTCTTAAATTAGTTATTCTAAAATCTTCCTCTTTATATGCTTCTGACTACATAGAACTTGATATATTGCCAATGAAAATTAAATTTAGATATAATAAAGCCACATTTATGTTCAAAATATTATCAGGTTATGCCCCACCCTCTGTCATAAGTAATTTTCCAGTCAATAGTCACCGTCACACACATAAAATAACCTTGCCTCGGCCAAGAATTAATCTTTATAAAACAAGTCTCACATACTCTGGTGGATATTTATGGAATTCTATTTCATCTACACTTAATATAAACTCCAGTCTCAGTGTCTTCAAAAGACTATATCATAAACATCTAATGTCAGAGCTAAGTTCTACGGATCCTTGAAATTACTGAGACTGATAAACAAATGATGTATTCTCAATATCCTTGTCTATGTGTCTATCTCTTTTCCTCCCTTCCTCCTTCCCTCCCCCCCCCCCTCTCTCTCTCTCTCTCTCTCTCTCAACATTTTCCCTCTCTCTCTCTCCTTCGTATATCTTCCTTCCTTACCTTCTTCCTTCCCTCTCTCCTTCGCGCATATGCATACTATGTTATTTTGTGGGGAATTGGGTATTTTCTATGCCATTTATTTGTTCTTGTTGTTGTTACCATGCGATGTGTATGTTTTTTTTTCCTCCTTATTTTCAGTCTTCTTGTATTTCCTAGATTAGTTTATACGTTTTCTTTACGAGGGTAGGATGAAAACAGGCCGATAAGTGCCTATTCTTTTTCCCTCAATAAAAAAAAGTTTCGATTTCGATTACCTCCCTCCGTAATAAAGGCTTCCCATTCGTTTTTGTCCGCTCAGCTAACATTTTCAGGACGCAAACAGTAGCTGAGACTTTAAAAATCATAAGGTGAATGTCTCATGTAGCCTATGTCACGAAAATACCCGTACCCGGCGACCAACCAAAACAAAACAACCCTCAACCCTTCCACCACCCTATACGCTTCTAATTGTTCGTCACATCTAACGTTTCAGGTATTAACAATTAAGGCATTATGTAAAGTGAATATTCGTCAGAAATGTCAAGAGAATACAAGCCATCCCTTAACATCACCACCCGCCCTCCCCCACAAAAAAAAAAGAAAAAAAAGAAAAAAAGAAGAAACAAAGAAGAAGAATCAGCCCCCTTGTATAATGAGGTTGTCTCTTTCCGAGCCAGGTATATGGACTGCCTGAGTCAACTGGCGATGTCCCGTGCTGGCATCGTTAACGTAAGGAGATAGAGGCGATAACGACGCCCACGGTAATGAATACGCACGGTATGTGTCATCATACGTATTACATGATACCCTCAGCGCCGGTGCGTGACTCGCGCTGAGTGGACAATTGCAAACAAAACACAGGCACGCGCACGTGTACTTCACACTCTCGGCAGGTGCGTACACAGACGCACGCACACACGTACACGTAGAAGCCGCGGGCACACAGACACACAGACAGACAGACAGACAGACAGACACACACACACACACACACACACACACACACACAGACAGACACACAGACACAGACACAGACAGACAGACAGACACACACACACACACACACACACACACACACACACACACACACACACACACACACACACACACACACACAACTCAAGTCACGAGAAGATCCTCTCTTTCCAAAGAAAACAAAGTTTAAATCCAATTCAAATGGCAGACATTGTGCTCCGCCATATACAATGCTGCGACTGAAGCAGTCCACAAGAAAGGAAATGAAATGTGGGCTGGTACGAAGTTAGTGTTACTGAAAGCAAAGGCCGAATCTTTGGGTCTTTTGCTGAAATGGAACTGGTAACTACTGAAAAAAGAAAAAGAAAAAAAAAATTAAACAACAGCTGCCCAGAACCAGGAAAGAAAGAATGCAAACGCAAGAGGCGTCCTCAGCCTTGACAAAGAAGATGGTGGCTTGAATATGATCTACATCGAACACCAGCTGCAAATGTTCCTGGTCAAATGGGCAGCTGCACTCCTTGGAGAGACAAAAGCGCAATGGAGCATTCTTGCAAGACATAATATGTCACCTTTCAGAGACAATATGTCACCTTTCAGAGACAGTCATTGCAGTTTTAGCTATAATATTTTACCTAAAGACATTAAAAAGCTGGAAAAGGTTAAGTCATTCTTCTGGAGACAGGTAATAAAAGCAGTAGTTGTCCTTAACAAAGGCAAACCGATAGAAAATATAAAAAACGGAAACGCTATGGAATAACAGAAGTATGAAATACAAAGGTAATGCGTTACACTTTCTTAAATGGAGCAAAAAAGGCATTCTTCTCGTACAGGATCTTTGGCAGCATGGAAATGTAATGACATACGAAGAAGTAGAATGCAAACTGGGCACTGACCCGGGCCTTCTTTTCGAATACAATGCCATCATAAACGCAATACCACAACAATGGAAACAGCATCTATCCAACGAAGCACACAAAGAGGATAGCCCCAAAGACAGTGCAACAACAGGGGGATACCTCACTATGTTATCTAATAAACAAATCCGAAAACACTTGGCCCTCAAACAAAACAATGAAATATGTGCAACACAATTTTGGAAGCGCAAACAAGACATCAATATCAAAGACTATTTCAACCTAGCTTATGAGTGCACAAATGAATCCTGTCTGAGGATACTCCATTTCTAATTTATCCATAACATTTACCCAACGATTATTCTGCTTGCAAAAATGGGGGTGTCAAACGCAAACACATGCAACTGGTGTCAAGAAACTGATAACATTGAACACGCCTTTTACTCCTGCCCCAAACTCTCCGTCTTTTGGAAACACGTGAAACAGTTCATTCTCTCTCGTTACAATACGCTGATCCCCGTGAATGAAAAAGTATCGTTGTTTGGTACAACAAAAATGGATATCCCAGATCATGAAAAGAGAAAAAAAATCAATAGGGTTCTGTTCATAGCAAAACAGTTCATTTCTAAATTCAAATATGGTAAGTGTAAGAATTTGTATCTTATTTTTGAAACCGAGCTCAAATTACGTAAGATATGATCTATGTTTATCAAGATACCCGAGCACTTATACAAATCCACATACAACTTAAGTAGTAAAATCAAACGTACACATTCTTAAAGAACTTCCATAAAACTAATGCCTCCACAGAGAGAGAGAGAGAGAGAGAGAGAGATTGAGATCGTGTCTACCTCGCCTCTTTCAGACATTGTGCATGAAACTACTATGTATGTGATTTATATGTTGCATGGCCTTGAAAATGTTTGAGCATGACAATGGTAAGAAGACAGACTACAAGGGGAAAAAAGAGAGAAAAAAGACAGAATAAAGAGATGAGAGAAGAAGAAAAAAAAGAAAGAAAAGACAACAGAAAGGGGAAAAATGATGATGGAAGGAACAAAAAGAAACAACAAACAAAATGAAAAAAAAGAAAGAAAAGAGAAAAAAAGGAAAAAAGTGGGAAAGAGCCTTCCAAGGATGCTGAGACTATCCTGCTCATCTGCAGAAATTTTACGCATCCACTGCTTTCTCAAAAAAAAAAAAAAAAAAAAAAAAAAGAATTCAAACGCACTTCTTCTTCGTTCGTGGGCTGCAACTCCCTTGTTCACTCGTATATACACGAGTGGGCTTTTATGTGTATGACCGTTTTTACCCCGCCATATAGGCAGCCTTACTCCGTTTTCAGGGGTGTGCATGCTGGGTATGTTCTCGTTTCCATAACCAACCGAACACTGAAATGGATTAGAGGATCTTTAACGTGCGTATTCTTGATCTTCTGCGTGCGTATACACACTAAGGAGGTTCAGGCACTAGCAGGTCTGCACATATGTTGACCTGGGAGATCGGAAAAATCTCAACCCTTTACCCACCAGGCGCCGTTACCGACAGTTGAACCCGGGACCCTCAGATTGAAAGTCCAACGCTTCAACCACTCTGCTATTGCACCCGTCTACATGGAAAGTGCCATGGCAGAATGACAGGCTGAAGGTCTACCAGGCATGCAAGCTCAGCACCCTCTTGTGTAGCAGCAAGGCGTGGGCTGCTTGGATCAGACGAGAGATGTTGGACCCCCATCTGCACTGTTTCAGACTAATTCTGGATATTCCACGCCAAGACAAGGTTCCAAACAATGAGGTACTAAAGAAGGTCATGTCCATACGCCGAACGTCAGTCCTCAGTGACGTCTTAGCCGGCTAGGACATGTTCAGAAAATGGAGAAGGGACGGATCACAAAAAGGCCTTCAACACAGCAAAATTCAGACTGCATGTCATGCCATGGGACGTCCATGTCTTTGCTATAGAGAAGTACACAAACGAGACCTGATCTGGGGCCACTGTCACAAACAAAGCATCACTGAGGATCCACGGTGTTCGTTTTGACAGAAACGACGGGCGCAATAGCAGAGTGGTTAAAGCGTTGGACTGTCAATCTGAGGGTCCCGGGTTCGAATCACGGTGACAGCGCCTGGTGGGTAAAGGGTGGAGATTTTTACGATCTCCCAGGTCAACATATGTGCAGACCTGCTAGTGCCTGAACCCCCTTCGTGTGTATATGCAAGCAGAAGATCAAATACGCACGTTAAAGATCCTGTAATCCATGTCAGCGTTCGGTGGGTTATGGAAACAAGAACATACCCAGCATGCACACCCCCGAAAACGGAGTATGGCTGCCTACATGGCGGGGTAAAATCGGTCATACACGTAAAAGCCCACTCGTGTGCATACGAGTGAACGCAGAAGAAGAAGAAGAAGAGTTTTGACAGAAACAGCCAGTTAAAGAGGAGAACAAGCGAGAAGAAGTATACCGCACTTGTCGAGAAAATGCTGCGGAAGAAGGTACATGTCGCAACCAATCCAGCTCCATCAACAATTGCAGGATTGGATTGTTCAGCCATCGCAGACACTGTTCGAGTTCCATGCTGTGAACACCAACAGTCGCAAACCTATCGTCTTCCTCGACAAATGGAGGCCACTACTTCGTTTACCTTCAACTTCCCCTTTCAAACAGTGTTCACAATATACGTTGACAAACTGTCGTAGACCGCCTTTTGTCGCAAAAATGAAGACAATGTCATGTGCATATAAAAATATAGTACCTATGATTTTTCGGGAAAAAAAGGGGGTATGAAAAATTATGCCTGTTGCAATGCCAGATACAGACTCAATAGATCAAGATGCTAACAGAGTATTGCAAAACGAAAATAACAACAGAATAAAAATCGATTAGAATTCATTCGATAAAAATGGATGATAACAAAAATTTTTTTTTTAAAAATAAAAAATAAAATAAAAGACAAGAAAAACAGACACAAACAAACCCCGTAAACTGCCACGTGACGTATTTACACATGACTGGTAACACCCGCAGATTGACAACACAAGGTACCGTGAATCAGGGACTGAGATATGGGGAGTTACAGGGAGGAAGAGAGACAGACAGACAGACAGACAGACAGACAGAGACAGAAAAGGACAGAGAGACAGGGACTGAGAGAACACTGAACACTGAACATTGAAATGTTTCATGTCATTAGCTGTAAAGCTCTGGTGACATAGTAGGTACAAATCAGAACAAAATTGGTGCAAAACAAATAAAATGGAACAGAAGGAAAAAAAACATAACCAAAGAAAACTAAACTACTAAGGGATAAGCGGCAGTTTGGTATTTTGTCGTTTGCGTTAACTCACTCAGTACGGCCAGTCCTCTCTTCTCCTCTACACAGACACCTCGGATGTCCAGTGGGTGTCTCAATGACCCAACCTTTAGCTTCCGTCGTCAGAATTGTGGTATTCTTTGTCAACATTCACCTCTTCGGTATAAGAGCCTTCCGCTTGCAATATTTTGATGATGGTAATTGGGGTGAAACGCTGTCAACGTCGTCTCTTTCGCCGTTCGTATGGAGAGAGTTAAAAGCAGGGACAGAGAAAGAAGAGAGAGGCAAGAGCCTGTAATTCTACCCAGTTTTGCACAACCGTGCGTAATCTCTCACCCTCCGTTCTACCATGCTGTGCTGTCGCTGGATGCCTCCCCTGTGCACGTCGTGTCCGCTGAACACACAGTCACCTGACTACAGGATCTGTCTCCCTCCACCGGATTTCCTGTGGGTGTTGGTGGGGGTGCTTGGAGGGTAGGGATGGGAACGGGGGGAGGGGGGGGGGGGCGAGGGTGAGGGGGATGGACTTTTTAAATGGCTCGGCTCGGGAAGGATTCTTAGCACTCGTCAAGATTTATCAGCATCGGGTTGATATTTCAACATGTCTGTATTCTCACGGTTCTTGGCGCGGCTTTCCATTAAATTGTGGTGTGTGTGTGTGTGTGTGTGTGTGTTGTGTGTGTGTGTGTGTGCGCGTGTGTGCGTGCGTGCGTGCGTGTGTGTGTTTGTTCGCTGCACACACATAAGTGCGCTCTCACACACGTGCCGTTAGACAGACAATGAGTGGGAGAGAGAGAGAGGGAGACAAACAAACAAACAGACAGACAGAGACGAAGACAGATAATTTTGAATGAATTAATCGAAATTCTTCAATGGGGGAGATGAAATAAGAATACACGTTTTTCCCACTCACTGAGCTGTCAGGAGGAAAATGAAAATTTGTTTTTGTATTTCTTTTTATCACAACAGATTTCTCTGTGTGAAATTCGGGCTGCTCTCCCCAGGGAGATCGCGTCGCTACACTACAGCGCCACCCCTTTTTTTTGTATTTTTTCCTGCGTGCAGTTTTATTTGTTTTTCCTAATGAAGTGGATTTTTCTACAGAATTTTGCCAGGAACAACCCTTTTGTTGCCGTGGGTTTATCGTCTTATCCGAATGACTAGCGTCCAGACCACCACTCAAGGTCTAGTGGAGGGGGAGAAAATATCGGCGGCTGAACCGTGATTCGAACCAGCGTGATCAGATTCTCTCGCTTCCTAGGCGGACGCGTTACCTCTAGGCCATCACTCCACTTGGAGAAAATGGGGAAAAAGAAAAAAAGAAGAAAAAAAAAACAAGAGAGGCAAGGCCTTCAAGACTCACTTGTGACTGAGAGTAAAACACACAAGCTTTTTATGTATTGAGTATAATTTCAAAATGTAATGTTTAAGATGAGAAAGATCAGTTTAAAGCAAATTAAGTCCCCTAGCATTAATTACAGAGTAATTTCCCTTCTTTACTATCTGCACCAAAACGTTTGCAAAATAAATAAAACTTCCATGCTTAGCAAAAGAAGTTCCTGTTTGAACAAAAAATGATAATAATGACTGCTCTTGTTGTTGGGTCAGAATATCAGATCAAAGTGCCAAGTTTAGAGAATACAAAAAATATAAATATAACAGTAAATGCAGTTTGCATATAATTAGGCTTCATTATTATTTTATTTTTTTTGTGCCCTTCCCAGAGGTGCAATATTGTTTTAAACAAGATGACTGGAAAGAACTGAATTTTTCCTATTTTTATGCCTAATTTGGTGTCAACTGACAAAGTATTTGCAGAGAAAATGTCAATGTTAAAGTTTACCACGGACACACACAGACACACAGACACACACACAGACAACCGGGTTAAAACATAGACTCACTTTGTTTACACAAGTGAGTCAAAAATGATAACAAGAAATGAAGCGTGCAATAATTGATACACAGTCTGGTCGCAGCCACACACTTTGTCAGGCGCCCTGTGACAGACATGGCCGCCATCAAAGATCTCCACTGCTGCCAATTTTGGGGCTTTGCCAGCTTCCCCCATGTATATCCATTTTCCTTCAGTTCTTTTGCAAGTATTCTGCGCTACGTCTCTCCTTAGTCTCCCTCACATTCTTTTACCATCTAGTGTCCAGCGAAGATCTATTCTAGGAAGTTCATCCGGTGGCATTCTAAGGACGTGTTCTATCCAACACCATCTTCGCTTGATCTCTAAGGTGATGTCCAGCTTTTTTTTCCCCCCGTCTTTCTCTATAGTTCAATGTATGAGATGAATTTTTGCCAAAAATCTTTCAGAAATCTGAGGAGGCGGCGGTTCTGAACTGTTTCAAGTTTATAGCTGACGATCGTGAACAGGGCTCTGATCCATATAGGAGTGTGCTGATGATCATGATTATTATTTTTTTTTTTTTTTTTCTGAACAGTAGGATTTGGTTTTGTATTGATGGACACAAACGCGCGCACACACACACACACACACACGTTCCCAATACATACATACACACACATACATACACGCATGAGTACAGACATGCGTTCAAGGGGCGTAGTGCATACGCACCCATGAATTAAAGAAAGTTATTAATCCCTTAGCCTTTAACAGCCTTCAGGACAGGCAAGTACAACTTCCGGCGCCATGTGAAGGGCTCGGCAAAGGAAGGCCCAATCCTTTACTTCCGTCTTTATTTATTTATTTATTTATTTTACCTTCCCCATCGAAGTCCGGTGCTCATTCATATCTGGGTAGAATGAGGAAAATCGGATTATAGTGACTTTCAAACGACACAACATCATGCCGAAACAGGTCCTCGACCCCTCATCACTGGTGATCACTGTCTCATATATATATATATATATATATATATATATATATATATATATATATATATATATATATATATATATATAACAACAAACAAATTGATTAGCAGATGTAGTGTGGATCATTGGTACTTGTCTGCTCATCATGATATATCAACAAAGAAAAATCAGAAGCTTTCTGGTATATACACATATCCACCAATCCAGCATCCTCAATATTCCTGTCGTCCGAACTCGTTGTTTGTATTTGCATCATCATCATCGTTCTCGTCAAAGTGTTCGTCGGGGTTATCTTCGTTACACTATCATCAAATTACAAATGGCATACACATTCCTTCATGAGACAGACAGACACACAGACAGATAGATAGATAGATAGATAGATAGATAGATAGATAGATAGATAGATAGATAGATAGAACATTATCTATATGTGTGGCACGATGTGAATCTAGATAGATAGATAGGTAGATAGACAAAACTTAATATATCAAAATGATAGATAATAAGACAGGCAGA
>NC_134882.1:18073914-18078914 GCF_041734735.1 Babylonia areolata | reverse complement strand
AAAAAGAGAAGAAAACGTAAAACTCTTATACATGCTCCGATGTCTCAAATGGTGTTCTTGCTTCAAACAGACAAGAATAAGAACAAGACGAACAAAGAACAAAAATATCAAGAACTAGAAAAACAATTTTCGTTCTCTTTTTAAAAAAACCCAAAAAAACAAAAACAAAAAAAACCAAGACGATCAAGAACAAGAAGAAGAAGCCAATTTTTTTCCTACAGACCAGCACCATACACATCCACTTGTACAGCTTTTGACCAACAATGCGCGACGGGCGCAATAGCCGAGTGGTTAAAGCGTTGGGCTTTCAATCTGAGGGTCCCGGGTTCGAATCACGGTGACGGCGCCTGGTGGGTAAAGGGTGGAGATTTTTACGATCTCCCATGTCAACATATGTGCAGATCTGCTAGTGCCTGAACCCCCTTCGTGTGTATATGCAAGCAGAAGATCAAATACGCACGTTAAAGATCCTGTAATCCATCTCAGCGTTCGGTGGGTTATGGAAACAAGAACATACCCAGCATGCACACCCCCGAAAACGGAGTATGGCTGCCTACATGGCGGGGTAAAATCGGTCATACACGTAAAAGCCCACTCGTGTGCATACGAGTGAACGCAGAAGAAGAAGAAGAAGACCAACAATGCACCCCAGAAAACGGAGTATGGCTGCCTACATGGCGGGGTAAAAACGGTCATACACGTAAAAGCCCACTCGTGTGCATACGAGTGAACGCAGAAGAAGAAGAAGAAGACCAACAATGCACCCCAGAAAACGGAGTATGGCTGCCTACATGGCGGGGTAAAATCGGTCATACACGTAAAAGCCCACTCGTGTGCATACGAGTGAACGCAGAAGAAGAAGAAGAAGACCAACAATGCACAGTGTCCTCACTCCCTTCTGAACATTATTCTTCTCTTCTGTTCGCCATGTTGATGGACTTCGATCAATATTGTGCGACTGACGTCTTTGCTTCTTTTTTCTTTTCTTTTTTTTTTTCTTTTTTTTTTTAATTCCCGCATAGGCCCTGTTTATCTCCTCCACATGAAGGAGATAAAAACAAATAAAGAAAAACAACATCAAAAACCCGACAACAACAAACCTGAAATGGCCCCGTTCCCGTCGGCTGGGCTCTAAGGAAATCGACTTGAAGCCGTCACAAGAACATGTAATCAGAAGAAAAAGGAAACAAACAAAACTTAATTTAAAATATTTAAACAAAATGGGGGGGGGAGAGAGAAAAGAACAAACACGTACGTTGAAAGGTGGAGTGGAACGGGAAAAAGAAGGAAAGAAAGAAAGAAAAAGTGAGCAAACAGCTACAGACATGAGGGCTGGGTCAGAAAAACAGAGTAAAGGTTAAATGTCCCTTACCTTTTATGGCCACCTGGACAGTTAATTCATATCTATGGTGTCTATTCTTCTTCTTCTTCTTCTTCTTCTCCTTCGTTCGTCCGTGGGCTGCAACTCCCACGTCCACTCGTATGTACACGAGCGGGCTTTTACGTGCATGACCGTTTTTACCCCCGCCATGAAGCAAGCCCCATACTCCGTTTTCGGGGGTGTGCATGCCGGGTATGTTCTCGTTTCCATGACCCACCGAACGCTGACATGGATTACAGGATCTTTAACGTACGTATTTGATCTTCTGCTTGCGCGTATACACACGAAGGGGGTTCAGGCACTAGCTGGTCAGCACATATGTTGACCTGGGAAATCGGAAAAATCTCCACCCTTTACCCACCAGGCGCCGTTACCCGAGATAGGAACCCGGGACCCTCATATTAAAAGTCCAACGCTTTACTACTCGGCTGTTGCGCCCGTCCTATGGTGTCCATGACACGGCATAGTAAGGCGGGGCCAAAACCCTCTCCTGCCGCCGTTTTAACCTTCACCAACTGAAGTCAGGAAAACTGTTTTTTTCGCAAGAACACAACAGCATGCCGATACGGGGCCTCGAACCCTGATCACTGGAGAACACTGGATCAGAACAACGCCCAGCTGATTCTGCTACGGCGTTTTCCGCTTGGGGAGAGGGGGGGTGGGGGTGGGGGGCATCCACAAAGGGCAGACAAACAAAACAAAGTAAGGGCAGACAAACAAAATAACCTGTTTGAAGCGCTCCATGATCAAGCTCACACACCATTTTTTACGGTACTCATTTAGTTACCCCCCCCCCCCCCCCCCCTCCCCTCCCTTCCTTACACCGCTGCCCTTCAAAAATAAAAAATAAAAATAAATAAAAAGAAAAAATAAAAAAAAGTATCCACCTGAAAACCCAGTAACTCCCACTTCAAATTACCAATTAGAAAAAAACAACTTGTGTGCGTGTGCGTGTGTGCGTGTGTGTGTGCGTGCGTGTCTGTGTGTCTGTGTCTGTGTCTTTCTGTGTTTGTGTATGTGTGTGTCTATGTGTGTGTGTGTGAATGCTATTTACAGACATGCTAGCTTTGGTGGGTCCTCTGACCTTTTGGCCTGACCAGACTGTGCCATCTCCTGTCAGCTCCAGTTCACACGGAGAACACTCGTGTCTCCTCCCTCCTGCCTGCCTTCCTTGTCCTGCTCTGGAGGAGCCAGGTACATGTGATTACTGTGGTGTTGGAACGGGGGATCATTATCTTTCACTGTCTGTTTCACACAGACACGGAGACTGGTCTTTAATCCACCCACCCACCGAAAAAAAAACAACCCAATATATGACCCCCTACTTCCCTCTGTGTGTGTGTGTGTGTGTGTGTGTGTGTGTGTGTGTGTGTGTGTGTGTGTGTGTGTGTGTGTCAAGTGTGTGTGTGTGTGTGCGTGTGTACATGTTTGTGTGTGTGTGTGTGTGTGTGTGTGTGTGTGTGTGTACAAGTGTGTGTGTGTGTGTGTGTGTGTGTGTGTGTGTGTGTGTGTGTGTGTGTGTGTGTGTGTGTGTGTCTGTCTGTCTGTCTGTCTGTCTGTGTCTATGTCTCTGTGTCTGTGTCTGTCTGTGTGTTTGTTGTTTTCCTTACGAAATCAGAAAATGATACATCAAATCTCCTGAACGCAAACACGAACATGCGCGCACACAGACACACCAAAAAACAAAAAAAAAAAAAGCACCTGCAGACAAGAACCTCCAGACCCATTCACACACATAACACCGCTCCTCCCATTCATGCATGAAATGGCTTTCCCACCCACCTAAAACTGTAAAAAAAAAAAAAAAAAAAATTAAAAAAGGGGGTGGGGGAGGGGACTCAGAACAGCTTCTGATTGATCTATTTCTTTGTTCTCCGTTGATTTTTTTTTATCAAAAATGTGTCTTCATTGTGTGTTTCTAACCCCCTTTCCCTTTCCCTTCTTTTGTTATTCTTCGATTAACTAAATACCTGTATTAACTTTCGGCTTTTATCATTTCCTGTACATGTGTTGACTCTGAGAATATTATTGTATCGGTTTAATCCCAAAGAAGAATTCAAATGGCTACACCAAAAACGCATAGAAAAAAAAAAGAAAATAAAGAAAATGAAACAAAACAAAAACAACCCTGCACGGAAAAAGGGGATTAGTTCGTGCGAAGAAAGATTTTTTTTTTTTCTAAAGAAAGAAAAGAGGAAAGCAAATGAAGCCACTTCAGAAGGAGGTGGTGGGAAAGAAAAAGGAAAACCTTAAAACACCTAAGTAAAAAAAAAAAAATACTGCCACTTTCCAAGGTGAACAAGGCACTCTCACATCAGACTCACATCATTTCCGCAAAACACCCCAACCACCATTTTGAGCATCACAACATCCTACCTCTGAGCTGAAAAACCTAAGGTGTGTGAACGCTGACTGTTGGAAACTCTCTGAGATCAGACTTACATATCTTTTTCGGCCACAGTAATTCCACAACCCCCATCTGACTCCCCCCCCCCCACTCCCACACACACACACACACACACACACACACACACACACACCATCAAACACCAACATCGACACCTTGAGCTCTGTGACATCGCAACCGCCAACTTTCCGAGCACAGAAATCTTGGGCGTGTAAAAGAAAGTACTCCCCCCCCCCCCCCCGCACCTCCCCCCCACGCCCCCCCAGCCCCCACCCCCATTCACCCCCGCTCCCCCCAAACACCAAAACACCTTTAGGGGGGTGGTGATGTTGTGTGTGTGTGTGTGTTTGTGTGTGTGTGTGTCTGTGTGTGTGTGTGTGTCTGTGTGGTTTTTTTTTTGTTTGTGTGTGTGTGTGTGTGTGTGTGTGTGTGTGTGTGTGTGTGTGTGTGTGTGTGTGAACGCCATAATTCCGGACATGTATGCTAGCCTTAGTGGGTCCTCTGACCTTTTGGCCTGACCAGACTGTGCCATCTCCTGTCAGCTCCAGTTCACACGGAGAACACTCGTGTCTCCTCCCTCCTGCCTGCCTTCCTTGTCTGGAGTTAAAGAAGCGATGCTTAGCGTGGAAAGACCTTGTCGTCTTCTGCAGAATACACCCAGAGATTAGACAGGGAAGCATTGTTTTGGAAAGAGTCATGGTGTAAAAGTGGGGCGTCGTTACTGGCGTCATCAGCTGAGGAGACGCTGAGACTGATTTTTAACATAAACTACGAAGTGATAACCCTTGCCTGATTTTAAGATAAACTTAAAAAAAAATGATAATGATCTCTTGATTAACAACAACAACTATAAGATCATTAATTTCTCACTCTCTGTCGCTCTCTCTCTCTGCATCTCAGTCCTTCTCTGTCTCGTTATGAAAGAGAAACAGACCATATTAGTCTCTAACTTACACACATGCACACATGCATACATGCACATACGTACACACACACGCGCATGCATGCATACACACACGTGCACATGCACATGCGCACGCACGCACGCACACACACACACACACACACACACACACACACACACACACACACACACATAATACATAAAAAGTGTTTTCTGTATATGTGGTAATCCTATAACAAGTCAATGATCATGTATTTACTTGCGACATGTTAAAATGTCATATACCTGTACTAGCATCTTTTCCGATG
>NC_134882.1:18066414-18068914 GCF_041734735.1 Babylonia areolata | reverse complement strand
ACCTGGTGGGTTCAGGGTGGAGATTTTTCCGATCTCCCAGGCCAACATAATTATGTGCAGATCTGCCAGTGCCTAAAATCCCCATTCGTGTGTAAATGCGTGCAAAAAGATAAAACACACACGTTGAAGATCTTGCAATCTATTTCAGCGTTCCGTGGAGCACAAAAACAAGAACTTATCCAGTATGCATGCCCCCGAAAACGCAGTATGGCGGCCTAAATTGCAACGTTTAAAAAATAAATCTCATATACGTACAAGGTTACATGTGTGTGTGTGTGTGTGTGTGTGTGTGTGTGTGTGTGTGTGTGTGTGAGTGAGACTGAAACGTGACTGAATGACACAGGAAACGAATGATGAGCGCTTATAGGCAGCTGTTGCTCGGCTCTACCCAGGTGGGCAGCCTGTTGTGCAAATGACTCCGTGTTTGTGAAACGCTTAGGGCTTGGTCTCTGACCGAGAACTAGGTACTAGATGAGTATCTAGAGTTCAAAGCGTTTTATCTATCCAAAACTCAGTAACTGCAAATCACAACTTAATAAAAGAAAAAAATCAGTCCCCTCACACACACACACACACACTCACACACACACACACACACACACACTTGCCTTCCCTTTCTCTCAATTTCTCAGTCTCTCTCTCTCTCTCTCTCTCTCTCTCTCTCTCTTTCTGTCATTCTGTCACACACACACACACACACACACACACACACACACACACACTTGCCTTCCCTTTCTCTCAATTTCTCACTCTCTCTCTCTCTCTCTCTGTCATTCTGTCACACACACACACACACACACACACACACACACACACACACACACGCATGCACGCTCGCATATATACGACCCCCCCCCCAGCACCCCCCTCCTCCCCCACCCGCCTTGGCCTTACACACACTCACGCAAACACACACACACACAAAATCCTCACACACACACACACACACACACACACACACACACACATACAACTCCCCCCCGTCCCCCGCCCAGGCCCCCCCACCCCCACCTTGCCCTTACACACACTCACGCAAACACACACACACACACACAAAATCCTCACACACACACACACACACACACACACACACACACACACACACACACACACACACACACACACACACACACACACACACACACACACACACACACACACACACACACACACACACACACACACACACACAGCGTGGTAGTGAGCCAGCCCCTACAGCAAAAGCGTCGGCGACGTCTCAGAGCGAAGAGGGGAGGGGGGCGGGGCCCGAAGAGGTGTGTGACACCCGCACACTGGTACATGGTCCACACCACGTCACAATCACTCCGCTCCCCGCTCGTCACCATTTACCCTCAGCCACCTTTGAACTAACGGAGGAGATCAGCAAGAGTGGGACACTTTGAGCTGGCTCGACAGTCTGTTAAAATTCCAAGCTCCCTCGTCGTTTATATGGACGTAAAGAGGCAATCAGACTGACATAAGCTTCCAGTTGGGCATATGCTTTAGTAACCTGACAATTAAGCATATAATTTTTGACTGAAGCTTGATGAAGCCTTATGTACACGGTTTGACACATTAACTTTTTCCCCCCTTTTTTTTTTTTTAAATATCATAAACAGACAAATACATATTCAAATCATAACAATTTGTACAGAAAAAAAACAACAACACAAACAACACACAAACAAAAAGAAGAGAGAAATATTGAACTTATAATATTAATGAGAACTGAAGAAGATGAAGAAAGAAGGAGAACGAAAAAAAAAAAAAAAAAAGAAGACGTGACACAGACGTAAAAGGAAGAGAGGAGCACATTTTTGGTTGGAGGGTGATACAAAAAAGAAAAAGGCATTTCAAAAATACCTTCGATACATGCACAATGTTATGAGTCCATCAACAATCATAAACATACATCAACTTGTCCCACTCATTTCTCATCTCCTTCTCCTTCCGCTATCTTTCCGTCGTCGTCGTCGGCGGCGGCGGCGGTGACTTCAAGTTCAACTCACTCTGCTTGCACTGGTAGTGGTTCACAAGAGAGCCAGCTGTCCGTCTGTCACTCACGTGCGTATCAACAGACCGCCAGATCTGACTGTTCCAACTTTCGCTCTCACACTCATCACATCGCTCGGACGGACTGCAGAACAGAGACAGGGGTGGACTCAGTTTCAAAAAGACCGACAGACCCAGGAGCGGAAAAGACAGACTCCAAGAGTGTTGCTGATGGCCAGTTTGGGATGCTCGGAGATTGCATTGTGATCGCGATTTTTTTTTTAAATTTTGTTTACTGTGCAGTCGTTACTGTTCTTTTTTTTTTCCTTTCTTTTTTTTTTTTTTTCGAGAGCTCGAACAAACAAACGCTGATTTACACTACGGATGATATTTACATTAAGAAAAAAGAAAGAAAAGAAAAGCAAAGCAAGCAATAAAAACGCTTACAGAGAACAAGATACAGATAAATAAATAGATAAGTAAACAGATATTTTCAGAACTCCGCTGT
>NC_134882.1:18036414-18061414 GCF_041734735.1 Babylonia areolata | reverse complement strand
TGCAGCGCTAAGTTTGCTCAGAGTTAAGACTGTTCCTAGCTGTGTGCTGTTTACCGTGGAGTCCGGATTAAGACTGTTCCTAACTGTGTGCTATTTACCGTGGAGTCCGGATTAAGACTGTTCCTAACTGTGTGCTATTTACCGTGGAGTCCGGATTAAGACCGTTCCTAACTGTGTGTTATTTACCGTGGAGTCCGGATTAAGATTGTTCCTAACTGTGTGCTATTTACCGTGGAGTCCGGATTAAGACTGTTCCTAGCTGTGTGTTATTTACCGTGGAGTCCGGATTAAGACCGTTCCTGTGTGCTATTTACCGTGGAGTCCGGATTAAGACCGTTCCTAACTGTGTGCTGTTTACCGTGGAGTCCGGATTAAGACCGTTCCTGTGTGCTATTTACCGTGGAGCCCGGATTAAGACCGTTCCTAACTGTGTGCTATTTACCGCGGAGTCCGGATTAAGACCGTTCCTAACTGTGTGTTATTTACCGTGGAGTCCGGATTAAGACCGTTCCTGTGTGCTATTTACCGTGGAGCCCGGATTAAGACCGTTCCTAACTGTGTGCTATTTACCGCGGAGTCCGGATTAAGACTGTTCCTAGCTGTGTGCTATTTACCGTAGAGTCCTGATTAAGATTGTTCCTAACTGTGTGCTGTTTACCGTGCGGAGTCCGGATTAAGACCGTTCCTAACTGTGTGCTGTTTACCGTGGAGTCCTGATTAAGACCGTTCCTAACTGTGTGTTATTTACCGCGGAGTCCGGATTAAGACCGTTCCTAACTGTGTGTTATTTACCGCGGAGTCCGGATTAAGACCGTTCCTAACTGTGTGCTATTTACCGCGGAATCCGGATTAAGACCGTTCCTAACTGTGTGCTGTTTACCGTGGAGTCCGGATTAAGACTGTTCCTAGCTGTGTGCTGTTTACCGTGGAGTCCGGATTAAGACCGTTCCTAACTGTGTGTTATTTACCGTGGAGTCCGGATTAAGACTGTTCCTAACTGTGTGTTATTTACCGCGGAGTCCGGATTAAGACCGTTCCTAACTGTGTGCTGTTTACCGTGCGGAGTCCGGATTAAGATTGTTCCTAATTGTGTGTTATTTACCGTGGAGTCCGGATTAAGACTGTTCCTAACTGTGTGTTATTTACCGTGGAGTCCGGATTAAGACCGTTCCTAACTGTGTGTTATTTACCGTGGAGTCCGGATTAAGACCGTTCCTAACTGTGTGCTATTTACCGTGGAGTCCGGATTAAGATTGTTCCTAACTGTGTGCTATTTACCGTGCGGAGTCCGGATTAAGACCGTTCCTAACTGTGTGCTATTTACCGTGGAGTCCGGATTAAGATTGTTCCTAACTGTGTGCTATTTACCGTGGAGTCCGGAACAGTCTTTTGACGATAATCAAACTTGGCGCTGCCAAGTCAGCTCATGCGACCCACCCCAGTTCTAATAAGCAACTAGTGAAACCACCACCACCGGTGCACGCCAAGGTACCTCTCTGTGACCCTCTTCATACATATGTCATAACGTGCTGCTGCGGAGTACAAACTTTACACGGTATCTTATCCATTAGTTATGTTCGTTGGTGACTTTGAGTGGACACGGCTTATAGCTCCATGATAATGGCATTAACCACAGACGTGAAACTGATAACGTGGCGCTGGCCGTGCTGAATACCTCTTGATTGGAGACATGAACGTTAGAACACTGATAGTTTTTTGGTGTGGTGAATGTCTACTGTTAAAGAAATGAAGGTTAGAACACTGATAGTTTGTTGGTGTGGTGAATGTCTACTGTTAAAGAAATGAAGGTTAGAACACGGACAGTTTGTTGGTGTGGTGAATGTCTACTGTTAAAGAAATGAAGGTTAGAACACGGACAGTTTGTTGGTGTGGTGAATGTCTACTGTTAAAGAAATGAAGGTTAGAACACGGACAGTTTGTTGGTGTGGTGAGTGTCTACTGTTAAAGAAATGAAGGTTAGAACACTGATAGTTAGTTGGTGTGGTGAATGTCTACTGTTAAAGAAATGAAGGTTAGAACACTGATAGTTAGTTGGTGTGGTGAATGTCTACTGTTAAAGAAATGAAGGTTAGAACACTGATAGTTTTTTGGTGTGGTGAATGTCTACTGTTAAAGAAATGAAGGTTAGAACACTGATAGTTTTTTGGTGTGGTGAGTGTCCACTGTTAAAGAAATGAAGGTTAGAACACGGACAGTTTGTTGGTGTGGTGAATGTCCACTGTTAAAGAAATGAAGGTTAGAACACGGACAGTTTGTTGGTGTGGTGAGTGTCCACTGTTAAAGAAATGAAGGTTAGAACACGGACAGTTTGTTGGTGTGGTGAATGTCTACTGTTAAAGAAATGAAGGTTAGAACACGGACAGTTTGTTGGTGTGGTGAATGTCTACTGTTAAAGAAATGAAGGTTAGAACACTGATAGTTAGTTGGTGTGGTGAGTGTCTACTGTTAAAGAAATGAAGGTTAGAACACTGATAGTTAGTTGGTGTGGTGAATGTCTACTGTTAAAGAAATGAAGGTTAGAACACAGATAGTTTTTTTGGTGTGGTGAGTGTCCACTGTTAAAGAAATGAAGGTTAGAACACAGATAGTTTTTTTGGTGTGGTGAGTGTCCACTGTTAAAGAAATGAAGGTTAGAACACGGACAGTTTGTTGGTGTGGTGAGTGTCCACTGTTAAAGAAATGAAGGTTAGAACACTGATAGTTAGTTGGTGTGGTGAGTGTCTACTGTTAAAGAAATGAAGGTTAGAACACGGACAGTTTGTTGGTGTGGTGAATGTCTACTGTTAAAGAAATGAAGGTTAGAACACTGATAGTTAGTTGGTGTGGTGAATGTCTACTGTAAAAGAAATGAAGGTTAGAACACTGATAGTTAGTTGGTGTGGTGAGTGTCCACTGTTAAAGAAATGAAACACACACACACACACACACACACACACACACACACACGCACACACACACACACACACACATATATATATATATATATACATATATACATATTTGTTCACAGCCAAACAACAGACAAAACAGGCAGAAGCGGCAGATGTGTACAGCATCACATGTGGTCCTTTGTTTTTTGGTTGTTTTTTTTTTAGGAAGCAGGCCCTTGTATCGGCCGTCACTGGCATACGCAATAGTACATATGGATTTGTGTGTGTGTGTGTGTGTGTGGATCGGTGTGCGTGCCAGTGTGTGTGTGTGGGGGGGGAGGGTGGGGGTGGGGGGGTGTCTGTGCGTGCGTGGGCGCACGCGCATGTATGTGTGTATGTGCCGGTGTGCTTAGTTGCAAAAGTCGCTTTGCTTTCACACAAGTTTTCTTCTTTCATTTTTTCTTCATCTGTCTCTTCTGGCCCCAGGAGACAGGCAGTGAAAACAATGCGGGCGGGACCCAACAAACAAGGCAAAACAAGGCAAAACAAGACAGCTTCGTGCCGATCAACACTATCAGGACTGGGGGGCTCTTCACTGTCTTACAACAAACCACACGATCACCACATGGTAGATTCACACACGCGCGCGCACGCACACACACACACACACACACACACACTCTCTCTCTCTCTCTCTCTCTCTCTCTCTCTCACACACACACACACACACACACACACACACACACGTATACACACACTATCACACACACACACGTGCGCACGCCCCCCCTTCCCTCCTCCCTCCCCCCCTCCACACAAACACATTAGAGAGGGACAGAGAGGTCGGGGGGGGGGGGGGAGGCTGGGATAAGGAAGAGAGAGATTGTCACTGTAAGTTTAACGGTCCCGTCAAGTGCTAAGTGTATGTAGTTGTTGATCACACGACTGACAAACGCCATGAATACAGTTGTTATTTTTCTTGTATTAATAATAATAATAATTTCATTATGATTATTATGATTATTATTATTAATTTAGTAGTAGCAGTAGTAGTAGTATCATTATTAGTATTATTATTGTCGTTGTTATTATTATCACTATCAATTATAATGATAATTAGTAGAAAGGTTAAGAAGGTAACGTTACAATAGTTATGATAATCATACTACTACCAGTAGTTATGATACCAGTAGCAGTAACGATAATAACAATGTGTTAGCCAACTCCCCCTTCATCATTTTGTGTGTGCATCTCTCTCTGTCTCTCAGTTTGTCTGCTTCTGTTTGTCTGTCTGTCTGTCTCTCTCTCTCCTTGTCCTCATCCTTCCCTTTATCTGTTCATCTGTCCATCTGTCCATGTAACCTCCCCTCTCTCTTACGGTTTTTCCCTTCCGATGTATCAAGTTTCAACTTTCTCAGTTTCTTATATAATTTTGAAGAAGAAGTAAAATACTCCTCTCATAAACTGACCGTTCGTCCCCGCTCTCCTTTCACTGGGAGGAGCCGCCGTGAGCGGGATCGGTCAGGGGGTTTGAACCTCTGATCCTGTGGTCACCAGTGAACAGGGTTCGAGGCCCAATTTCGCCACAATGGCGTTGTGTGTGTCCTTGGGGAAAGGGCCGGTACTCCACTCCGATTATTTCTTCACTCCACAGACGTGTCAATCGGTAACCGAACTTGGATGGGGGGGGAGGGTCACTGAAAACGACGGAAAGAGAGAGGACTGGGTCCCGCCTTTCTACGCCTAGCCCTAGTGATTAATTAACAAAATAGTAAAGAGTGGCAACTCTCTTCATTCACAAGGTACACACAACTTCAAGTCAGTGCTGCTTTCGCTACCGATTCAGCTAGCACACAAGTGAATAAAATGTACACTGGAACAAACCGAAACACTTCCTCGAAAAAAAAAAGTAAGCACCGGCCCTGTCCTTATACCGATCATCTGACATGTGCACACAGCAGGAAAGACAGAAGAAATGTGCAAACACAAATAAGCGCTTTTATTCAAGACTGGCATAGCCTCTTTAATCCTGAACAAGCCACACAGAACACATGGACAATACAGAACAAACACATGGTTGCCTCGGTGGTTTTTCAACTGGAAACGTAACAAACAATGAGGCCAGGAGATGCAATGATTAACAAATAGTAAAGAGTGGTAACTCTCAACATTCACAAGGTACACAACTTCAAGTCAGTGCTGCTTACGCTACCGATTCAGCTAGCACACGAGTAAATAAAAGGTACATTGGAACAAACCCAGACACTTCCTCAAAAAAATGACTTCCACTAGCCGTAGTGGTTGTGAAACCACTGCTCCGGTCGACGGGACCTTTATAAAGATAAACGTTTACCTAAACGTTCGGGTATCGATACGACGAGCTGTTTTCGACCCAACCCAGGACATGTATGTATAGCACAAGACTGCTAAGTTTAGAAACACTACATACTTCGGCACTATGTAAATCAGTGATAGGTTTCAAGTGTAGAACATGAGACACTATATCATCTCTGTGAAAGACACTTGACCTCCCGGGAGACCCTGGGTAAACAGTGAAAGACGTCACTGTACCTGTGTGGGAAGACCACAGAGAGAGAGAGAGAGAGAGAGAGAGAGAGAGAACGAATGAACGAACGAACGAACGAATGTTTTATTCAGATTAGGCCAGAGCCCCTTACTGAAGGGAGAGAGACACAGAGAGAGAGAGAGAGATGGGGGTGTAGGAAGAGAGGGAGACAGAGACAGAGACAGACAGAGAAAGATGGATGTGGCGTGGTGTACGTAGAAAGGGGAGGGAGACAGAGACAGACAGAGATAGAGACAGACAGAGAGAGAGAGAAAGATGGATGTGGCGTGGTGTAGGTAGAGAGGGGAGGGAGACAGAGACAGAGAGAGACAGAGAGAGAGAGAAAGATGGATGTGGCGTGGTGTAGGTAGAGAGGGGAGGGAGACAGAGACAGACAGAGACAGACAGAGAGAGAAAGATGGATGTGGCGTGGTGTAGGTAGAGAGGAGAGGAGACAGACAGACAGAGACAGACAGAGAGAGACAGATGGCGTGGTGTAGGTAGAGAGGAGAGGAGAGGAGACAGACAGAGACAGACAGACAGAGAGAGACAGACAGAGAGAGACAGATGGCGTGGTATAGGTAGAGAGGAGAGGAGGGAGACAGACAGAGACAGACAGAGAGAGAAAGATGGATGTGGCGTGGTGTAGGTAGAGAGGAGAGGAGACAGACAGACAGAGACAGACAGACAGACAGAGAGAGACAGATGGCGTGGTGTAGGTAGAGAGGAGAGGAGGGAGACAGACAGAGACAGACAGACAGAGAGAGACAGATGGCGTGGTGTAGGTAGAAACGGGAGGAGAGAGAGAAACAGAGAGACAAATGCACAGACAGAGACAGAGATAGAATAGGGAGAGTTGTTAGACAGATGTATACAAAGAGGAGGGAAGAAAGGAGGAGGAAGAGAGAGAGGGGGGTGGGTGGGGGGAGATACAGACTCGCGGACACACAGACACACAGAGACAGAGTGGGAAGAGTAATTGACAAATAGCTAGAGGGAGGAAGGGAGGGACAGAGAGAGAGAGAGAGAGAGAGAGAGAGAGAGAGAGAGAGAGAGAACGAAATTTCATTCCAAAGTGGTAAAGGAATGAGCACAATATCCTAACTAATAAACCGGCCCGTCTACTCTAGGAGAGGGGAAAAACTGACGCTGAAAAAGACAAACACGTGAAATCCATAAATCAATCAATATTCATGGACAGAATGATATCCAGAGACAGAGAGAGCGGAGAGACAGACATACAGACAGACAGACAAACAGACCCCCACCCTAAACACCCCCTCCCCACCCCCACCCTTCCCCCACACACACATACACACACACAAAGGGAGACAGATACTGACCTGACAAGCATGCACGTGTAGACGCCCAACGGAACAGCTTTCGCAAAGGGTTGCGTCATGCCATGTTTGATCCTACCCCCTGACCGTATTTTTAACCCCCGGAATTTTTTTTTTTTTTCATTCGTTTATTCATTTTATCAATTTATCTGTTTATTAATCATCATCAATTCGTTTTTGTGTTTGTTGTGTGTGTGTGTGTGTGTGTGTGTGTGTGTGTGTGTGTGTGTGTGTGTGTGTGTGTGTGTGTGTGTGTGTGTGTGTGTGTGTGTGTGGAGTATATCGAGGATTAGGCTGCCAGTACAAAAAGTAAGGACAGAGTGTAAGCGTTGCAGTTAGTATTCAGTTTACATTTATAAATAGATGAATAGACAGATGAATGAATAAATGAATATAAAAAAATGAATAGATAAGTAAATGAATAAATAAATAAGCCAATCGATAAAGCAATCAATAAAATAATTAAACCAAACATATTTGAAACTTCTCTGTATATAATGTATATGCGCTCGCGCTCGCGCGTGTTTGTGTCTGTGTGTGTGCGAGAGAGAGAGAGAGAGAGAGAGAGAGAGAGAGAGAGAGAGAGACACACACACACACACACACACAGAGAGAGAGAGGGACAGAGACAGAGAGACAAAGAGACAGAGACAGAGAGACGGATACAGAAAGACACAGAGAGGGACACACAGAGAGAGACAGAGACAGACACACACAGAGGGAGACAGATAGAGAAAGAGAGAGACACAGAGAGAAGGAAAGAAAGAGAGAGAGAGAGGTGTGAAAGATGTGTGTGTATTGCTGATGATGTTACACTGTTTTAAAGCAATGTTCTTTGTGGGTTTTCATGATGATGACGATGATGGTTGATATTAGTATTGTTATTATTATCATCGGCGTCGTCGTTGTCATTATTATAGTTGTTATTATTATAGTTACTATTATTATTATTATTATCATGATCATCATCATTATTATAGTTATCATCATCATTACATTAAAGCTGTTGTTATTATTGTTGTCGTTGATGCTGTTGTTGTTGTTGTTGTTTTGTTGTTGTTGTGATTATTAACACCGCGATTTAAAAAAAAAAAAAAACAACAACTGGCAAACCTCAATGTTCAAGTGTGGATTGATAGGCTACGACTACTACTATTACTACTACAGCTACAGCCAGTCTCAGTGACAGCATTATTGACCTAACGCCAGTGTGTCGCGGGGTGTGGAAGGGGCACTTGACCTACCAATGTCCGTGTCACTGAAACACTAGCACTGACGATGAGCAGTTGACAAGATAGAGCTGGAGCCATGCCCACTTTGAACGAAGCCCCCCCCCCCTCTCTCTCTCTCCTCTCTCTCTCTCTCTCTCTCGGTGTCATCCCTAAAGTTGACCCTCTCCTAGTTATCAGTCTCCAATGGGACAGTTTGACTCTCTTGTGTAAACAAAGTGGGTCTATGTTTTAACCCGGTGTTCGGTTGTGTGTGTGTGTGTGTGTGTGTGTGTGTCTGTCCGTGGTAAATTTTAACATTGCCATTTTCTCTGCAAATACTTTGTCAGTTGACACCAAATTTGGCATAAAAATATGAAAAATTCAGTCCTTTCTAGTCATCTTGTTTAAAACAATATTGCACCTATGGGATGGGCACAAAAATTTTAAAAAAAGAAGCCAAATTATATGCAAAATGAATTTACTGTATATTTATATATTTTTTTATTATCTAAAGTTGGCACTTTGATCTGATATTCTGACACACCATCAACAGCAGTCATTTTTATCATTTTTTGTTCAAAAAGGAACTTCTTTTGCTAAGCTTGGAAGTTATATTTCTGGTGGATGTATTTGGTGCAGATAGTAAAAAAAGGGAAATTAATCTGTAATTAATGCTAGGGGGTTTAATTTGTTTAAACTGATCTTTCTCATCTTAAACATTACATTTTGAAATTATACTCAATATATAAAAAAGCTTGTGTGTAAAAATAAAATAAACAGTGTGAAATCCAACACAACTTTGTGTGGTCTATATTTCTATGTTGGGAGATGCACGTGACTTTTTTTTTGCAACTGATGTTTTGTGTGTTTTGATTCAATTGTTGTAGTTAGTGCATGTCACAAGTGAGTCTTGAAGGCCTTGCCTCTCTCTAAATGAAGTAATTGTCTGGCTGACGTAGCAGTGCCTTTTTGTGTGGAGATTTTGTTTTTGTTTTTTAAACACAGCTTTTTTTTTTTTTTATAACTTTCAGTTAAGAGAGGTAAATCAATTATTTGGGGGCGGAAAAAAAACAACGCTTTTCAATAACCTTCAGTTAAGAAAAAAAAGACATTTGTTTTTCAAACATTTTTCATGACCTTCAGATAAGAAATAAAGAAAATCAAATAAAGAAAAGAACTACCGATTGCTTAACATATCCATTTTTTTTTTAAATATCTAAGCTGACTATCAGGTTTTGATACACACAGTTCTACATTGAACAGCAACCATGGTATTATAAAGTCCCAAAATTTATTGAAAAGAAACCGTACCCGTTGTTTCTTTACACAGACATATAAAATCCTCAGCTTTCATGTACCCAGCGTTTGTTTGGTTGGTTGGTTTTTGGTGGGTTTTTTTTTGTTTGTTGTTTGTTTGTCTTCTTCTTCTTCTTCTTCTTCTGCGTTCACTCGTATGCACACGAGTGGGCTTTTACGTGTATGACCGTTTTTACCCCGCCATGTAGGCAGCCATACTCCGTTTTCGGGGGTGTGCATGCTGGGTATGTTCTTGTTTCGATAACCCACCGAACGCTGACATGGATTACAGGATCTTTAACGTGCGTATTTGATCTTCTGCTTGCATATACACACGAAGGGGGTTCAGGCACTAGCAGGTCTGCACATATGTTGACCTGGGAGATCGTAAAAATCTCCACCCTTTACCCACCAGGCGCCGTCACCATGATTCGAACCCGGGACCCTCAGATTGAAAGTCCAACGCTTTAACCACTCGGCTATTGCGCCCGTCGTTTGTTTGTTTTTGTTTTGTTTTGTTTTTTGTTTGTTTGTGGGTTTGGTTTTTTGTTGTTGTTGTTGTTTTTGTTTTTTGGGTTGTTTTTTTATTCAGTGCCTATATGAACTTCTTTGCGATCAGGGTTTGTGGCCCCGTTTCGGCATGGTGTTGTGTCCTTGGGAAAGGCACTTTATTTCGATTTTCCTCACTCCACCCAGGTGTTAATGGGTACCTGACTTCAGTCGGGGAAGATTAAAACGGTGTGAAGAGAGGACCATCTGTACAGGCCTCGCCTTTCTATGTCGATCGAGAGCTGTAGACACAGTGGATATGAATTCACTGTCTTCCCATGTCGAGAGCCCTAGACACAGTGGATATGAATTCACTGCCTTCCCGTGTCGAGAGCCCTAGACACAGTGGATATGAATTCACTGTCTTCCTTTGTTGAGAGCCCTAGACACAGTGGATATGAATTCACTGCCTTCCCGTGTCGAGAGCCGTAGACACAGTGGATATGAATTCACTGTCTTCCTATGTCGAGAGCCCTAGACACAGTGGATATGAATTCACTATCTTCCTATGTCGAGAGCCCTAGACACAGTGGATATGAATTCACTGCCTTCCCGTGTCGAAAGCCCTAGACACAGTGGATATGAATTCACTGCCTTCCTATGTCGAGAGCCCTAGACACAGTGGATATGAATTCATTGCCTTCCTGTGTCGAGAGCCGTAGACACAGTGGATATGAATTCACTGCCTTCCTTTGTTGAGAGCCCTAGACACAGTGGATATGAATTCACTGCCTTCCCGTGTCGAAAGCCCTAGACACAGTGGATATGAATTCACTGCCTTCCTATGTCGAGAGCCCTAGACACAGTGGATATGAATTCATTGCCTTCCTGTGTCGAGAGCCGTAGACACAGTGGATATGAATTCACTGCCTTCCTATGTCGAGAGCCCTAGACACAGTGGATATGAATTCACTGCCTTCCCGTGTCGAGAGCCCTAGACACAGTGGATATGAATTCACTGCCTTCCTATGTCGAGAGCCCTAGACACAGTGGATATGAATTCACTGCCCCAATGGTCGTAAAAGGCCATGAGAAGTTTGACTTTCAACATAACCTTTTTTTTAACTTCTTGTCGCTTGTTTTGACGTTGACTTGTGCCTTTATGAATGATCTTGCAGTGCACTAATACATATTTTGCTCTCTCTCTCTCTAACTAACTAGATTTAGATTTGGTATTTCTGATATAAAAGTGCACAGATATCGTTATAAAACCGTGAATAATTCAGAATTATTATGTCCTCTGTGCGAGGAATCCAGAGAGGATGAAGTTCATTTTGTTTTAAAGTGCCCAGCCCTAACAGACCTTCGAGTTAAATTCATCCCGAAGAAATATTATACACATCCATGTCTGTTTAGATTATGTTTATTGATGTCATCGATTGATAATGAAACAATATACAGTTTAGCTATGTATTTATTTCGAGCACTTCAGCTGAGAGAAACACTAGTATCCTAATATTATTGTTTTGGCATCTGGTTATGCTTATTGTGTTTACATAGTTGTAGTGACGCATGTTAATCTGTTATCGCCCCCTGTTCATATGGGGCTATGGCCTTAGATGAATAAATCATCTGAAATCTGAAAATCTCTCTGTATAATAATAATGATTATAATATTAACAATAATGATAACAGATAAATGAATAAACAAATAAATAACAATGATAACAATAATACATAAACGAATAAGTAAATAAACAAATAAACAGAGAAAGACACACAGCCAAATAAATAAGTGAATGAATGAACGAACACATAAATAGATATGAATTAGTAATATTTAGTTTCATGTTTTAATAAAATACTTGCACTCCTATTGGAGTATGGAGGCTTAATACAAAATAATGAGTTCACGCCCTTAGCAAACATTTCCAAATACAAAACAATGTCACATAAAAGTTGAGAAAACACAAAAATGTCTTTTAACCCCAAAAGTGTATCCAGACAACATTAGCAAATTTGTTGAACATACGTATAGTTTAGAATTACTTTTTTTTGGGGGGGGGTCTCCTTTCAGTATATTACAAAAATTAAAAACCGATTTCGGAGGCAAATGTTCTTTGGGCACATATATATATATATATATATATATTTTTTTTTTTTTTTTTTTTTTTTTTTAATCGATCGTACTTGGGGTACTCCATCGTAAAATGGAACTCATCCCCAACCACAGACATGTTACAAATCTTACATAACCGTAACTTTCCTGGTATGCCTTTTCTGTCTTCCTACCTATTTTCAACTTATGATTACTCCTTCGAAATTCGAAGAAGCTGATACCGTAATTAGCAGGCATTTCACTTATGTATTTTTCTCTACCAAATTCACTTTTGAGATTTCAATAGAGCAAACATTTAATACTCGCCGCTAGAGCATGTCTCCATAGACTTTGTAAATTACCTCTCAAAGCAATGTTGACATTCTTGTAGAAAGATTCCCTCTCCGAAAAGGATTGTGAATTGAATCCCAAACATAGTCATATCCCTTTTCTATCAAAATTTGTTTGACATTACTCATTTATTTGAAGAATGAATACCTTTCTATATAAAGTCAAGTATATCAAGTATATTTTTTCCAGAATACTTTTCTGTATTTAATAGCAATTGGTTAGTCCAAAATCGAACCAATCTCATTATTTTTCACTAATACACTAACTGGATAAAAATTAATACCAGTTTCTCCATAAATCATTTGGGTCTTAATATTCCTGTTCAGTTTGAACAAGCGTTTCAAAAATTTCAATTTAAGTATATTCACATTTTCATAACCCCATATTTCTGCACAATACAATGAAATAAGAACAGTCATAGACTGGTACATGTCAAGAACAATATGTGAAGGTAAATCTTTATTTCTGGCCGACTGAAGTTACGAAAACATAACTTTCTGAGCCTGTTCATTAATTACTCTGTTAGCTTTATAAAAAGTGCCGTTTCTACAAAATTCGAAACCAAAATATTCACACACACACACACACACACACACATTATCATAAACACCTTTCTTTGTCCTGCGCCTGGGTCTGTTTGCTAGCCTTTTCTTTTTTATAACAAAGGGGGGAAAACATGTACACTGCAAATCCACCAGAAGCAAATGTTATTCCAAGTCAAACCGTCTTTTTTTTATTTTTTATCTTCTTGTTGTTATTGTTAATGTTGTTGTTGCTCTTGTGCTGGAGAGTCGCAGGAAGTTGAACGTATAAAAAAAAACAAAAAACACGTGGCAATGTTTACATAATTATCTAACTGCAGAGACATCCGTCACATATTCAGCGAGTGTGTGTGCGTTCTCGTGTATGTGTGTATGTGCGTCCGTGTGTATGTGTGTGTGTGTGTGTGTACACATTACGACAGAACTGGATATTTCAGGACCTTCCTGTTGCCGTCCTGTCAAAAAAACCCACTTTTTGTTGCCTGTATTGTGACGCTTCCAAATAAAACACTGCCGAGCGGCGAAACGTGGCGAGCTATTAATATCGACCACACCCCGATCAATCAGTCAGTGCCCACGCGAGTGATTCCTTTCCCCCCCCGAACACAGCCAAATGAAAACTCCCTCCCTCCTCCCCCTCCTTCCGGTCCCCCTCCTCTCCCCTCCCACAGGAAATCCGGTGGGAGGGAGACAGATCCTGTAGTCAGGTGACTGTGTGTTCAGCGGACCCGACGTGCACAGGGGAGGCATCCAGCGACAGCACAGCATGGTAGAACGGAGGGTGAGAGATTACGCACGGTTGTGCAAGAAAAAAGAAACAAAAAAAAAAACAAAAAAAAAAACGGGGTGGGGGTCGGGGTGGGGGTAGTCTCTCTCTCTCTCTCTCTCTCATTAGTGCAAAAAACACGGGGTGGGCGTGTGCGGTCTCTCTCTCTCTCTCTCTCTCTCTCTCTCTCATAAGTGCAAAAAACTGGAGGGGGTTGGTGGGGGGGTCTCTTGTCTGTCTGTCTGACGGTCGGTCTGTCTGTCTGTCTGTGTGTGTGTCTCTCTCTCACTAGTGCAAAAAATCGGGGGTCTATCTGTCTTGTCTGTCTGTCTGTCTCTTTCTCACTAGTGCATTAAACAGGGGGGAAGGGGGGTTGTCTGTCTGTCTGTCTGTCTCTCTTTCTCACTAGTGCATAAAACGTGGGGGGGGGAGAGGGGGGGAGGGGGTGTCTGTCTGTCTGTCTGACTCTCTCTCTCTCCCTCCGTCCCTCTCTCACTCTTTCTTTCTTCTCTCTCTCCCTCTCCCACTATAATCATGCGAATTTGATGTCATTCGGTGAATTCTGTTTGTTGGTGCTGTTACCTTTCGCGTTATTGCTTATAAGCACTTCACCCAGCTTACGATGTATAATTATGTATATGTGTCTTTGGTCAGATGTATCAAACATTAATTCTTTCAGCCTCTCTCCCTCCCCGGTCCCTCCTCTTTCTCTCTCTCGCTCTGTCCGTCCATCCCCCCCTCTCTTCTCTCTCTCCATCCCCCCTCTCTCTCTCCATCCCGCACTCTCTCTCCATCCCCCTCTCTCTCTCTCCATCCCCCACTCTCTCTCTCCATCCCTCACTCTCTCTCCATCCCCCTCTCTCTCTCTCCATCCCCCCTCTCTCTCTCCATCCCCACTCTCTCTCTCTCCATCCCCCCTCTCTCTCCATCCCCTCTCTCTCTCCATCCCCCCTCTCTCTCCATTCCCCTTCTCTCTCTATCCCCCCTCTCTCTCCATCCCCCCTCTCTCTCTCCATCCCCCACTCTCTCTCTCTCCATCCCCCCTCTCTCTCCATCCCCCCTCTCTCTCCATTCCCCTTCTCTCGCCATCCCCCCTCTCTCTCCATCCCCCCTCTCTCTCCATCCCCCACTCTCTCCATTACCCTTCTCTCGCCACCCCCCTCTCTCTCCATCCCCCCTCTCTCTCCATCCCCCACTCTCTCTCCATCCCCCCTCTCTCTCCATCCCCCCTCTCTCTCCATCCCCCACTCTCTCTCTCTCCATCCCCCCTCTCTCTCCATCCCCCCACTCTCTCCATTCCCCTTCTCTCGCCATCCCCCACTCTCTCTCCATCCCCCCTCTCTCTCCATCCCCCCTCTCTCTCCATCCCCCACTCTCTCTCTCTCCATCCCCCCTCTCTCTCCATCCCCCCACTCTCTCCATTCCCCTTCTCTCTCCATCCCCCACTCTCTCTCCATCCCCCCTCTCTCTCCATCCCCCCTCTCTCTCCATCCCCCACTCTCTCTCTCTCCATCCCCCCTCTCTCTCCATCCCCCCTCTCTCTCCATCCCCCCTCTCTCTCTCTCCATCCCCCCTCTCTCTCCATCCCCCCTCTCTCTCCATCCCCCACTCTCTCTCTCTCTCTCACTCCATCCCCCCTCTCTCTCCATTCCCCTTCTCTCTTCATCCCCCCTCTCTCTCCATCCCCCCTCTCTCTCCATCCCCCACTCTCTCTCTCTCTCTCACTCCATCCCCCCTCTCTCTCCATTCCCCTTCTCTCTCCATCCCCCCTCTCTCTCCATCCCCCCACTCTCTCCATTCCCCTTCTCTCTCCATCCCCCCTCTCTCTCCATCCCCCACTCTCTCTCTCTCTCTCAGTCCATCCCCCCTCTCTCTCCATTCCCCTTCTCTCTCCATCCCCCCTCTCTCTCCATCCCCCCTCTCTCTCCATCCCCCACTCTCTCTCTCTCTCTCACTCCATCCCCCCTCTTTCTCCATTCCCCTTCTCTCTCCATCCCCCCTCTCTCTCCATCCCCACTCTCTCTCCATCCCCACTCTCACTCCATCCCCACTCTCACTCCATCCCCCCTCTCTCTCCATTCCCCTTCTCTCTCCATCCCCCCTCTCTCTCCATCCCCCCTCTCTCTCCATTCCCCTTCTCACTCCACCCCCCCTCTCTCTCCATCCCCCCTCTCACTCCATTCCCCTTCTCTCTCCATCCCCCCTCTCTCTCCATCCCCCACTCTCTCTCCATCCCCCCTCTCTCTCCATCCCCCACTCTCTCTCTCTCTCTCTCTCACTCCATCCCCCCTCTCTCTCCATCCCCACCTCTCTCTGCATCCCCCACTCTCTCTCTCTCTCTCACTCCATCCCCCCTCTCTCGCCATCCCCCCTCTCTCTCCATCCCCCCTCTCTCTCCATCCCCCACTCTCTCTCTCTCTCTCACTCCATCCCCCCTCTCTCTCCATCCCCCCTCTCTCTCCATCCCCCCACTCTCTCCATCCCCCTCTCTCTCCATCCCCCCTCTCTCTCCATCCCCCACTCTCTCTCTCTCTCACTCCATCCCCCCTCTCTCTCCATCCCCCCTCTCTCTCCATCCCCCACTCTCTCCATCCCCCACTCTCTCCATCCCCCCTCTCTCTCCATCCCCCACTCTCTCTCTCACTCTCTCCATCCCCCACTCTCTCTCTCTCCATCCCCCACTCTCTCCATCCCCCACTCTCTCCATCCCCCACTCTCTCTCTCCATCCCCCACTCTCTCTCTCACTCTCTCCATCCCCCACTCTCTCCATCCCCCACTCATCCCCCACTCTCTCCATCCCCCACTTACTCCATCCCCCACTCTCTCTCTCCATCCCCCACTCTCTCTCTCCATCCCCCCTCTCTCTCTCTCCATCCCCACTCTCTCTCTCCATCCCCCACTCTCTCCATCCCCCACTCTCTCTCTCTCCATCCCCCACTCTCTCTCTCCATCCCCCCTCTCTCTCTCTCCATCCCCCACTCTCTCTCTCCATCCCCCACTCTCTCTCTCTCCATCCCCCACTCTCTCCATCCCCCACTCTCTCTCTCCATCCCCCCTCTGTCTCCATCCCCCCTCTCTCTCCATCCCTCTCTCTCTCTCTCCATATCCCCCCTCTCTCTCCATCCCTCTCTCTCTCTCCATCCCCCCTCTCTCTCCTTATCCCCCTCTCTCTCTCCATCCCCCCTCTCTCTCTTATACACTGCAAGCGTTTCATAACTGCTGAAGCACAGGCAACACTATTCTTATTTCTCAACTTACAACGAACATATTTATATTTAACTTATTCAGTCAATGAACAGACATATAAACAAAAACCTATCAAAGAACACCTGCACAGAAGAAGAAGAAGAAGAAGAAGATAGTAGCAGTTGTCGTATGGTATTTTGAGAATAAGAATGATGACATGAAGAAGATGCTGATGATACGATGATAACGATGACCACGGAGAAGAAGAAGAACAAGAAGCCTTAAATCCACGTGCAAAAATCCACATTGACGAAAAAGACAAAACAAACACCCAGTGTAATGCAGAACACGGCAATATGTTGTTGCTGTTTTAACTCACTCAGTACGGCCAGTCCTCTCTTCTCCTCTACACAGACCCCTGGGATGTCCAGTGGGTGTCTGAATGACCCAACCTTTAGCTTCCGTCGTCAGAATTGTGGTATTCTTTGTCAACATTCATGTCTTCAGTATAAGAGCCTTCCGTTTACAATATTTTGATGATGGTAATTGGGGTAATTGGGGTGAAACGCTGTTAATGTCGTTTCTTTCACCGTTCGTATGGAGAGAGTTAACAACAAATTTTGTAGCACGATTCAACCTAGCACAGATAAACATAATTAAACTTACAGCATAGTTCCAGTTTCAATCTTTCAAGGAGGCGTCACTGCGTTCGGACAAATCCATATACGCCACACCACATCTGCTAGACACATGTTTCGGACCAGCAGCGTAACCCAACGCGCTTAGTCAGGCTTTGAGCGCATGCTTAGTTATTTGTGTACCTGTCAGAGTGGGTTTCTTTTGCAGAATTTTGCCAGAGGAAAACACTCTCGTTGCCATGGGTTCTTTTCCATTGCCCCAAGTGCGTGCTGCACACTGGACCTCGGTTTATCGTCTCATCCAAATGACCAGACGCACAGTTGGATTTTTCTTGGGAGAAAGGGCAAGAGCGGGATTCAAACCCACACCCTCACGGACTGTCTAGATTGGCAGCTGAGCGTCTAAACCACTCTGCCACCTTCATTCTAGCAGAACACAACGCATGAACAACCTTCAACGCAGCAGCACCCTGTAATGAACACAGGTAAAGGCTTATAAAGCCTAAAAACCGTGATACTTGATATAATATGATAACAAAACCAACCTTCCCAGGTCATATCGGGCGAGGGAAGGGGGAAGGGGGCATGGTGAGAGGGACTGGATTACAATTATTGCCTGCGCAAAGCATTGGTGCATTAGATCAACATTCTAATAAATTTCTAATTGCTTGTGTAACAATGTGTATTTTAGGAAGAGAGAGGCAGAGAGAGAGAGAGAGATCGAGGGAGAGGGAGAGAGTGAGGGAGGGGAGGGGGGGCTAATAGAGAGTGAAGAGAAATGTCCTGTGTCCTGTGCCCTGTGCACAATTATAATATCATGTCCTCGTTGGAGGACAGCGTGTTGATAGTGTGGGAAGGAACTGGGTTGTGAGTTATCTTGATAAGTTGTAAGCTGTGAAGTGGTACGGACTTGTGTAACCCCTCTGGCGATCTCTCCGGGCGCCTCTGTTTGTTTCTGTCTGTCTGTCTGTCTGTCTGTCTGGTCTGTTGCTTTCTCGCTGTCTCTCTGTCTCTGTCTCTCTCTTTCTCGCTCTCTGGGCCTCTTAAGTCTCTGATCGGTGTGTGTGTGTGTGTGTGTGTGTGTGTGTGTGTGTGCGTGTGCGTGTGCGTGTGTGTTGTTGGAAGAGGCTTTCTGTGTAAGCTGTTTCATACAACCAAGACAATGTGGTTAAACTTAAGTAATGTTGCAAAGATGAGCAAGGTAGTCTGATCTATCCTGAGGTTTAATACCAGAAAAATACTATTATCATTTATGTTGTTACATATAGTTTGTATTCTGTTTCTGATAGTTATCTTAATTGTTTATGTTTAATTTTGGTGTAAAATACTTTTGCTGTTATATAATATCCTCCATGCCCCCAAAGGGGTGAAAGGATTAAATATTCTTCGTTCTTGATTCTTGTGTGTGTGTGTGTGTGTGTGTGTGTGTGTGTGTGTGTGTACGTGTGTGCATGCGTGCGTGTGTGTGTGTGTGTCTGTATGTAGGTGCGCGCGCGCGCGTGTGTGTGTACGTGTGTGCGTGTGCGTGTGCGAGTGCGAGCAATAATAATAATAATAATAATGCATAGTTTTTCTATGGCGCGATATCCAACACCAATGCTGCTCAAAGCGCCTTACATCATAGTTGACTATAAGCATGCCTTAAAAAACATATGAACCGCTATCTGACAATGGAAAACATCCAGTGTGTTCATATGAATGCAAAAGCACACTAAAGATTATAAAAGCTATGAAGTAAATAAGGCTTAGATTAAAACAAAATGCATTTCATAGAACACACACCACCCACACACACACGCACACACGCACACACACACACACACACGCACACACACACACACACACACACACACACACACACACACACACACACACACACACACACACACACACATGTCCCTGCCTTACAGACACACACACACAGTGACATTAAATATCAACTGCACACTTCACGAGTGCGTCTGTTTGTACGAGTATGTGTGTGTGTATATATATATATATATATATATATATATAAGTACAGGATACTGTTTGGGCAGAATAGAGCCAATACAATATTTGAGTTTAATACTTTGACTAATTCCATCCCTTCGGAATGGATCCAGTGGACTGAAAGAGGAGAAACTGAAACAAACATCAGTTCAGTCTTGTGATGCAAGCATGTTTGACACAAAAAGCCTGCAAATATCAAATCAAAGCTATGATGTGCCAACCAACCAATGACCTCTCCAACAATCTACCATTTCTGGGTCAGGAAATTTGGACACAATCTTGACAAATTTGTATGGTCTATTGACGGGCGCAATAGCCGAGTAGTTAAAGCGTTGGACTGTCAATCTGAGGGTCCCGGGTTCGAATCACGGTGACGGCGCCTGGTGGGTGAAGGGTGGAGATTTTTTACAATCTCCCAGGTCAACATATGTGCAGACCTGCTAGTGCCTGAACCCCCTTCGTGTGTATATGCAAGCAGAAGACCAAATACGCACATTAAAGATCCTGTAATCCATGTCAGCGTTCGGTGGGTTATGGAAACATGAAGCATACCCAGCATGCACACCCCCGAAAACGGAGTATGGCTGCCTACATGGCGGGGTAAAAACGGTCATACACGTAAAAGCCCACTCGTGTGCATACGAGTGAACGCAGAAGAAGAAGAAGTATGGTCTATTGCTAAAAAGGCCTCCAAAGAAACTGGACGAAAAGTCCTGCACTGGAAAATAGTACACAACATTTATCCAACAAACATTATGTTGCGTAAAATGAAACTAAAGGAAACCAACAAATGTTTATATCGTCGTGGTACCGAGGATTTTATTGAACGCTTTTCCTTTGGCTGTCCAGTTGTGAACTCCTTTTGGAAATTCATGGAACAAAAAATCTACATGGAAATCAATGTTAACCCGCCATTCTCTGGTACTGAAGTATTGTTTGGTATAAAGAACAGTGATGGTATTAAGGGTATATATACACATACAACAATCTGTTATCCCACTACAATCACTCTTTGAAAAAGAAATTAGTTACAGGATTCCTAAGAAATTATCTGAATTTTTAAAAAAATTAAAAAGACGCAACACGAATTCAGAAAATGGATGGATAGATAGATAGATTAGAGACGAATACAGAAAATGGATAGATAGATAGATGCCCCACTTTTGAGTCAGTGGGTGAACACACGTTCGTGTTTGTTCACGTACACCTCAGTGTATTGTGGGTGTTTCTGCCCAAGTGTGTGTGTGCGTGTGTGTGTGTGGAAAAGAGAGATGGAGAAAGGGGATCATTTTCTCGTTTTCATGGTTTTCTCTGTGTGTGTGTGTGTGTGTGTGTGTGTGTGTGTGTGTGTGTGTGTGTGTGTGATATACATATATATATATGTGTGTATATATATATATATATATATATATATATATATATATATATATATATAAAGGAGAATAAAATCATGTTTTAACCAAGTACAAAAAAATCCATTGAGATTTAGGTCACGGTGCTTTACTGACAGAAGGAACGACAATGAATCATGATTTCCAAGCTTTTCTTTGGGATTTCTAAAGTGAGAGACAGACAGACAGACAGACAGCAATTGAGAGACACAGACTGACAGGCAGACAGACAGACAGACAGCAATTGAGAGACACAGACTGACAGGCAGACAGACAGACAGACAGACGTAGAGAGTGGCATAATCCCCAGGTTCCTTTCTGCAGGGTCTTTAATGGCTGAATGATAGTCTGGTTCGCCCTCGGACCCGAACTAAGGCCAACCCAGAAAGCCTTTGAAGAGAAAAAAGACGCTTGATCTTCTTTGGCGTTTCTTTGGCCCGCTAATGCGAATATGATGATATTGCACGTGCTGTAAACGTCAAACGCCTTTGACAAAGAAAGCACGCTTCCCTTCCCGGTTTTTCCTCTTTTTTTTTTCTTTTTTTTTTCTTTTCTTTTTCTTGAAATTCAAGTTGAGTGGGGGTCAGGTTGTGTAGAGAGGGGAGGTGTGTTGTGTGTGTGTGTGTGTGTGTGTGTGTGTGTGTGTGGAGTGGGGCGGGGGTGGGCGGGGGGGTGGCTGGGGAAATGGGTGGGGGTGGGCCTGGGAGGAAGAGGGTGGGTAATTGGAGGGTGGTTTGAAATCTTTGAGGAAGGCGGTAATTTCGTAAAATTTTTTTTTTGTTTATCGTCACGTTTTCAGTTAAGTCCGTGTGTGTGTGTGTGTGTGTGTGTGTGTGTGTGTGTGTGCGTGTGTGCGTGTGTAGGTGTGCATGTCCAAAGTAAACTTAAACAAAATCTTTTTTCTCAGGAAATGATTTATCTGCCGACACCATGTTTGGCTTAAAATAATTATGACAATGGTCTTCTGGAAAAGATTTAAGAAATATGAAGAAACAACAAATGTTTCCACCCTCATTCAACTATTACATCTTTATTTCTTTTCCACAAAGCGTTAACACTTTTACGTTTCATTCTGGCACATTGATTGACAGCAGTGTTGTTGTTTTAGATATCATAACTGGTTAAAATAGAAACTTTTCCTGCTAAGTATGGGTATTGCATTGATGCCAGGAACAGCAAAATAATGCAAAGTGATGAGACATCAATCTGGACTAGTGAATATACCATGGGAAATAATGTGCTTTTTATATAACAACAACAACATATCACACACATCAAAAGCATAAAAATTTTAGATATCATTCAAGCCATCAGAATGTTGTTGTACTTCACACTTAACCCTTTCACCGCCAAGCTGGCATTTATGCACAGGCGTGGTAGAGGACCCATGTCACAGAAAGGTGACCATTCATTGGTCTGTTATCCATAAACCTACTGCTCTTAATGTTCGGTGGTAGGATAGGCCATGTTTTCTATACATAGCATGGGGAATCCCCAGCTGTTCGTAGCCACTGTCTTTTTCTGTGTTTATACCACAAGGGAATTTTGTATTCTGATTTGACTGGCGGTGAAAGGGCTAAGATATCCATCCAAATGGTCATTTTGTCTGTGAGCACAGCATTCTATACGACTTATTTGTTAACGCGCTCCTTTTACACATAAACAGGAAGCGGATCACATCACCAGGAAGCGGATCACATCAACAGGAAGCGGATCACATAAACAGGAAGCGGATCACATCAACAGTTCGCGAGAATATAATCATTATCAAAAGTAGTAGTAGTAGTAGTGTAGGGACTAACATTTGACCGCCTAGGCCTCACGGCCTTTTTTTATGTCCCCTTCAATATCGGTCTCCTTTTATTTGTGGGATACATATATGTTTTCTTTTACACGTACTGTAAATCACTCGTCAAAGTCAACAATTTTTTCTTTTAAATTGATGTTCATGTCAAGGAGATTTTTTAACACACTAGTATTTTGTGCAAGTTTAGTTTCGATAGGTAGTGCATTCCATATTTGTGCAATTCTATTAGCTAATGAATTTTTCCTTAGGTTAGTATTACAGTGCTCTTTATAAATTTTCACCATTGAATTTCTTGTACTCTCATAATCTGACATTCTAAAAAAAATATTATTTACGTTGACTTCATTATAGCAATTTAACATTTTGTATGAAAGAAAGAGAAGGATTCAGCTGATATTTGATTCGTAGATTGTTTCACGCACGGACCTAATCACTCCGTGCACAACGTCAACGAATGAATGACCAACTAAATATTCTGACCCAGTTACCTTGCTGACTAGGGTTCGTTACCATTGAACGAAACACGCACTCCTTATGCATGTGTGATGTTGAGAGGTAGGAGAGGGGGAAGGGGGGGGAACACAGGGGGCGGGGGGGGGGGGGAGGGGGCAGACAGTCAGACAGACAGTCTCTATACAGAGACAAGAGAGGGAAACGAACACAGACAGACAGACAGACTAACACAAACCATTTCATGATCATTATCATTACTTAAGACCAACAAAACGTGAACATGCGGTAAACAAGAGGTGGCCGAAACGTGATCAGCACGTCCTAATCAGCTGTGGCTGACAAGCGGAGACAGCAGGCAGAGTCGACAGGAGATGGCACGGACTGGGCGCGTGGGGACGGACCAGGGGAGAGACGTGGATCATAATTGTGTATCATTACGGCCGGAAGACTGGCGTGCGTCTGTAGCCACAGCTTGTGTGTGTGTGTGTGTGTGTGTGTGTGTGTGTGTGTGTGTGTGTGTGTGTGTGTGTGTGTGTGGCCTTGGCAGACAATGAAGGGTGGGTGGAGGGGGAGTGAGTGTGCCATTGCCATCGCTATTGTTTAACGCGCGCGCGCGCGCGCGCGCGCGCGCGCGTGTGTGTGTGTATGTGTGTGTGTGTGTGTGTGTGTGTGTGTGTGTGTGTGTGTGTGTGTGTGTGTTTCCCAATGACTTCACAGGAACTGGTAAGAGTAGGATCCTTTTACCACGGAATTTGTCTGTGTATGATTCTGTCCAATTGTCTATGTCTATCAACTTCCTTAATGCTATGTCAGTCCGTCTGCCTGTCTGTCTGCTTGCCCGTCTGTCTGTCTGTCTGTCTGTCTCTCTCCCTCTCTCTCTCTCTCTCTCTCCCACTCTCTCTCTGTCTCCCTCTCCCTCTACCCCACTCCTCTCTCTCACTCACTCTTTCTCTGTTTTACCCACTATTTCTCTCCCCAACTTCTCTGGTTTTTTCCTGGATCAACTTGTCTCTGTCTGTCTGTCTGTCTGTCTGTTTGTCTGTCTCTCTCTGTCTCTGTCTCACTCACTCTTTCTCTCTTTTGCCCACTATTTCTCTCCCCAACTCCTTGTCTGTTTTTCTCTTGGATCAACTTGTCTCTGTCTCTCTCTCTCTCTCTCTGTCTCTCTCTTTCTCACTCTCTCTCTCACCCTCCCTCACTTTCATTTCTCCTCCCCCCCATCACTCTTCCTTTCTCCCTTCTTCACCCCACTCTCTCTCTCTTTCTCACCACTCTCCCTCCGTCTTCTCTCTCCACCCCCACCCACCCTCCACCCCCACCCACAGAACTCCAGCAGGTCTCCTCCCCTCTATGCTCCATGTATAGTTTCATTTGTTTGTTGTTGTTTACTCTGAGGTGTGTGGGTGTGGTGTGTGGGAGGAGGGGGCGGGGGGGGGGGGTTGTTGATTTAAAGGGCTCACATGAGGCATGTCCTTGGGCTATGAATCAGTGCGCCATTGACCTGAACGGCTTAAAACAGGATTAATAATATTTTTTTTTAAATTTTTTAAATTGTACAGAGTGAAAAGAAGACTTAGCTGCGTGACACAACGTGAAACGTATGTTACAGAAAGAGATAAGAGGGGTTGGGGTGGGGGGGGGAGGTTGGGTGTGTGTGGGGGGGGGGGAGGGGTGGGGGCGGGGGCAGTCTAGGGGTGAGAGCGAAAGGGGCGGATAAGGGAGGGGGCCGGAGGGGGGGGGGGGGAAAGGCAGGGAAAGAAAGATAGAGAGAGCAAGAGAATCTGAAAAAGACGAAGACGGAGAGTGAGTGTGAGAGAGGGGTGACTTACAGTGAGAGAGAGTTTCAGTTTCAGTTTCAGTAGCTCAAGGAGGCGTCACTGCGTTCGGACAAATCCATATACGCTACACCACATCTGCCAAGCAGATGCCTGACCTGCTAGCAGCGTAACCCAACGCGCTTAGTCAGGCCTTGAGAAAAAGAA
>NC_134882.1:18016414-18018914 GCF_041734735.1 Babylonia areolata | reverse complement strand
CCTCCTCCTCCTCCTCCTCCTCCTTCTTCTTCTTCTTCTTCTTCTTCTTCTTCTTCTTCTTCTTCTTCTTCTCCTTCTCCTCCTCCTCCTCCTTCTTCTTCTTGTTCTTCTTCTCCTCCTCCTCCTCCTCCTTCTTGTTCTTGTTCTCCTCCTCCTCCTCCTCCTCCTCCTCCTTCTTCTTCTTCTTCTTCTTCTTCTTCTTCTCCTTCTCCTCATCCTTCTTCTTCTTCTTCTTGTTCTCCTCCTCCTCCTCCTCCTCCTCCTCCTCCTCCTTCTTCTTCTTCTTGTTCTTCTCCTCCTCCTCCTCTTCCTCCTCCTTCTTCTTCTTCTTGTTCTCCTCCTCCTCCTCCTCCTTCTTCTTTTTCTCCTCCTCCTCCTCCTCCTCCTCCTCCTTCTTCTTCTTCTTCTTCTTCTTCTTCTTCTTCTTCTTCTTCTTCTTCTTCTTCTTCTTCTTCTTCTCCCTTATCAAAAGAGTTCTGGGTGCTAGTCTTTCGGCACAGACATCGAAGCAAGCACGAGTAGCATCCACTCAATGGAACGACTAGTTCGATAAGAAAAAATAAAATAAAATGAAATAAACACTAACAAATTACATAAAGTGTTGTTGTTTTTTTCATGCTCGCGTAGTTGTTTCTTAATGTTTGTACTCATTTACACTAAGACCAGTCCTTCACTTTTTTCTCTTTTTTTTTCTCAAGGCCTGACTAAGCGCGTTGGGTTACGCTGCTGGTCAGTCATCTGCTTGACAGATGTGGTGTAGCGCGAATATGGATTTGACCGAACGCAGTGATGCCTCCTTGAGCTACTGATACTGATACTTTACTTTTTCTGTCCCCACAGTCAACAATAAGCATAACAACAACAGCAACAAACCTCTATTCTTTCTGTACGGACATGCAACAACAACAACAACAACAACAAAAATCTGTATTTTTTTCTGTGCAATTGTTCAAAAATAAAAACAACAACAACAACAACAACAGCAACAACAAAATCTTCAACAACAACAAAAATTCTGCCCCCCACTGACAAAAACAAGAACAGTACAACAACAACAACAACAACAACAACAACAACAACAACAGCAACAACAACAACAACAACAACAACGACAATGGCAGCAACGAAATGTTTGATTTATTTTTTTGTTTTTCCCTGTCACCGCAGACAACACCAACGACAACGACAACGACAATGGCAGCAACGAATTGTTTGATTCATTTTTTTGTTTTTCCCCTGTCACCGCAGACAACACCAACGACAACGACAACGACAACAACAACGACAACAACAACGACAACGACAATGGCAGCAACGAAATGTTTGATTTCTTTCTTTTTTCTTTTTTTTTCCCTGTCACTGCAGACACCAACGACAACGACAACAACAACAACGACGACAATGGCAGCAACGAAATGTTTGATTTCTTTCTTTTTCTTTTTTTTTTCCCTGTCACTGCAGACAACACCAACGCCAACGACAACGACAACGACAACAACAACAACAACGACAATGGCAGCAACGAAATGTTTGATTCATTTTTTTTGTTTTTCCCCTGTCACCGCAGACAACACCAACGACAACGACAACGACAATGACAACGACAACAACAACACGCTGTGCCAGAAGCCGACGCCACCACAGAACGGCTACATCAGCGGCGACGACTGCAGCGACGGAGACGTGGTGCACGTGCACTGCGAGAACGGCTACACGCTGAGGGGGCCGGACAAGCTGACCTGTGTACCCGTCCCCTACCCCGGGGCCCCAGGGGTGTGGCTGCCCCAGGATGAATACTACTGCCTGCGTGAGTGTGTGTGTGTGTGTGTGTGTGTGTGTGTGTGTGTGTGTGTGTGTGTGTGTGTGTGTGTGTGTGTGTGTGTGTATAAGCCTGTAAATATCGATCCAGAAGATTGCTTGTTTACTCGTTCCTTCATTTAACTATCTATCTGTTTATCTTTGTTTCACATCGCCCAGTCCGGCATATCGGGGATATATATATATATATAAGCCTGTAGATATCGATCCAGAAGAATCTGAAAAGAAAAATCTGTCTGTTTGTCTGTTTACTTAAATCTTGTTATATCTATGTACCTACCTACCTACCTACCTATCTATCTATCTATCTATCTGCCTGTCTGTCTGTCGATCTAACTAATCTATCAATCTATCTATTTTCTGAATTGTGTTGCGTCAGTCAATCAATCAATCAATCTGTAAATCTATCCATCCATCCATCCATCTGTCTATCTATCTATCTATCTATTTATCTATCTATCTGTCTGTCTGTCTATCTATCTATCTACCTATCTATCTGTTTGTCAGTCTGTCTATCCATGTAATCTATCCATCCCATCTATTTTGTGAATTTTTGTTGCATCAATCAGTCGGTCAGTCAATCAACTAACCTATCTATCTATGTATCTATGTATGTATGAATGAATGTATCTATCTATCTATCTATCTATCTATCTATCTATCTATCAACTCATGTCGCAGC
>NC_134882.1:18001414-18003914 GCF_041734735.1 Babylonia areolata | reverse complement strand
ACAATATCAGAACTGTATAGACACAATATATATTCTTATTTCAATTTGTATTTTAAAAAAACAAGGATTTATATGGAGACCATTTGCTGATAAAGTCATTATAAAGACATATTTTTCCTCCACTGTCATATCGTGTTTCTCCTTAATCACATTGTTCGGTTTGTCATAGACCACTGAGGGCAAGTAAGTACACACACAAACACACACGAACACGCACACGCACACGCGCGCACGCACAGAGGCACAGAGGAGAGAGAGAGAGAGAGAGAGAGAGAGAGAGAGAGAGAGAAATTGCACAGCAAATCAAATGAAACCATGTTCTCTACAGCATGACCAACCACGAAAGAGCCCTTTCAGGGCTGAATACCCACAAGTTCTTAAAACCAGTCAAAAGAAACAAAATGAAAAGGAAGTTAAAAAATAAAGAAAAAAGGGTCAATTAAAACAATATTCATAGAATTTTTTTTTTTTTTTTTTTTTTTTGGGGGGGGGGGGGAGGGAGAAAATAAAACCATATCTTGTTCAGCCTACGAACTAATTCAACTCAGATTTTAAAATATTCTGTTTCTTAATAATAATAATGGTATTTATATAGCGCTGGATCTTGTGCAGAGACAAATCAAAGCGCTTTCGCACCAGTCATTCACACGCATGCACACTTCCCATATCTATTACCATTCACTTCACATAAGTAAGCACGTCAAAGAGAAACAATGATGATGATAATTATCATCATCATCGTTATCATCATCATCGTTGTCATCTTGATGATGTTAAAAGGTCAATCAAAATAATATTTCAAAAATATCAAAATCAACACCTCATTTTCACTCCACATACATTTTTAAACCAAGCTAAAATAAGCACACACACACACACACTCAAGCAAACTATCAAGCCAGTAACCGAACCAGCCTATCAGAATACACTTCAACTATTGCAACACAGCTTTTTGCTGCGAACGTGATTCATAACCACGGCTTCTGCCTTGCCTTTCGATTGCTTTGCGGTGATGGTGGCTCTGGTTTGTTTCGATAATCAGAAGGCCTGTTGTGGACACGCCCCAGGGCTTGTGTGAAGAGCGGAGTTATTGTTCTTGGTGCAGCAGCCTATTGGATACGTGTGTGTGTGTGTGTGTGTGTGTGTGTGTGTGTGTGTGTGTGTGTGTGTGTGTGTGTGTGTGTGTACCCCGAGGTCAAACCTGGCAAGTCCAGATTAACACCAGGGTCTGTGTACACTGGTCTGGAATGATCCCCGGGGTGGTGGTGGGGGGGGGGGGATAAACTTTTAATGGTCAGAACTGACCCGACCCCTCACCTCCCAGTTCGATTCTACCCCCCTGCCCCCATCACCTGATAATAGATATGGGAGTAGGGAGTGAGGGGGGGGGGGTCATTCAAGGATGATTTTTAAATGCCCCACCCCCTCCCTGGTTTGGCCTGGTTAAAACCAATACAGGTTATCAGAGTGGAACACCTCACATCCCACACACCCCACATTTGCGTCTGTTAAGGTATAACGGGGAAGAAGAGTGGAAGAGCGGGGCAGGGGATAGTACGGATTATCCCAGAACGACCCCCCACCCCACCCCCACCCCTCTCCCCTTTCCCCTTCCATTTTCAGTAACTTGATTAAACCAGGAGAAGTATGGGTAATTTCCAACTAGTGGGAGGGGATGTTCGGGGGCCGGGGCGGGGCGGGGCGGGGGGGCCGCGGGGGGAGGGGGGGGGGTCGCTCTTGACAAGCTACAATTCACAATTGACACCAAAAAGGGTCATTCGAGGCTAACGCCGAATTAATTACCCCGGGGTAAAAAACCAAACAGGAGGGGATAGCTTAATGCTGCTTACACCGGCACAAAAGGGGTGTGTGGCCTTCATGTGTTATTGGGTTTTTTTGTTTGTTTTGTTTTTTTCACTGGAGTCGTCAGGGATGACTGATGACATGCTGAGGGTCTGCTGGTGGGCTTGGTTCAATACTATTGAACGATGTGTGTGTGTGTGTCAGCACATGTCACTGGCAATGTCAACGAATCTGCACTGACATGTATGATCGCATGCACTCTGTGTACACCTGACCCGAGGTGCTGTTGAGCGGCGTTGTGTGGTATAATGTGCGCATAGTTTCCGGCGCACGTGCAGTTATGTCCCTGCGTGTGTGAAAGCGCGAGCGCGTGCGCGCAGCACATGAATTACTTTGTGTGCACGTGCTGAGTCAATGTAGGGGTTGCTAAGTCTGCATCCCAGTGGGGGTGCATTAATGTTTAAGATGTGTGTGTGTGTGTGTAAATGTGCATGTGTGCGCGCGCGCACGCACCTGCTTTCGGTATTGCATCCTTCTTCTTCTTCTTCTTCTGCGTTCACTCGTATGCACACGAGTGGGCTTTTACGTGTATGACCGTTTTTACCCCGCCATGTAGGCAGCCATACTCCGTTTTCGGGGGTGTGCATGCTGGGTATGTTCTTGTTTCCATAACCCACCGAACGCTGACATGGATTAC
>NC_134882.1:17991414-17993914 GCF_041734735.1 Babylonia areolata | reverse complement strand
ACCTTCCCTTCCCTTCCTCCCAAAGCCAACTCTCTCTCAATGAACCGTCGGACATCAGATCTCTCACCACACACACACAGACACACAGACACAGACACACACACACACACACCACACACACACACACCACACACACACACACACAACACACACACACACACACACACACACACACCACACACACACACACACACACACACACACACACACACACACCACACACACACACACACACACACACACACACACACACACACACAAAAGTCACGTACTTACGCCGCACTCACTGAAAGAGATGGAGGAGGCAGCGATAACCCGAAAGATGCTCCGTAACTTGCTGCAACGTGATCCAATCTCTCAAATGAACAGTCTGCTTATCGGACATCGTGCTTATTTGGGATGACGTTAGTCCGGAGGGTTGGGAAAACGTCAGAATGCTGCTCTCTCTCTCTCTCTCTCTCTCTCTGTTTCTCTCTGTGTGAAGTACGGAGAGTTGGGATAACGTCAGTCTGTTTCTCTCTGTGTGAAGTACGGAGAGTTGGGATAACATCACTCTGTTGTGATAACATCAGTCTGTTTCTCTCTGTGTGAAGTACGGAGAGTGTGGATAACGTCAGTCTGTTTCTTGAGAGTTGGGATAACGTCAGTCTGTTTCTCTCTGTGTGAAGTACGGAGAGTTGGGATAACGTCAGTCTGTTTCTCTCTGTGTGAAGTACGGAGAGTTGGGATAACGTCAGTCTGTTTCTCTCTGTGTGAAGTACGGAGAGTTGGGATAACGTCACTCTGTTGGGATAACATCAGTCTGTTTCTCGCTGTGTGAAACACGGAGAGTTGGGATTACGTCAGTCTGTTGTTCTCTGTGTGAAGTACGAAGAGTTGGGATTACGTCAGTCTGTATCTCTCTGTGTGAAGTACGGAGAGTTGGGATAACGTCAGTCTGTTTCTCTCTGTGTGAAGTACGGAGAGTTGGGATAACGTCAGTCTGTTTCTCTCTGTGTGAAACACGGAGAGTTGGGATAACGTCAGTCTGTTTCTCTCTGTGAAATACGGAGAGTTGGGATAACGTCAGTCTGTTGCTCTCTGTGTGAAACACGGAGAGTTGGGATAACGTCAGTCTGTTGCTCTCTGTGTGAAACACGGAGAGTTGGGATAACGTCAGTCTGTTTCTCTCTGTGAAGTACGGAGAGTTGGGATAACATCAGTCTGTTGCTCTCTGTGACGTACGGAGAGTTGGGATAATGTCACTCTGTTGGGATAACGTCAGTCTGTTTCTCTCTGTGTGAAGTACGGAGAGTTGGGATAACATCAGTCTGTTTCTCTCTGTGTGAAGTACGGAGAGTTGGGATAACATCAGTCTGTTTCTCTCTGTGTGAAGTACGGAGAGTTGGGATAACATCAGTCTGTTTCTCTCTGTGTGAAGTACGGAGAGTTGGGATAATGTCACTCTGTTGGGATAACATCAGTCTGTTTCTCGCTGTGTGAAACACGGAGAGTTGGGATAACGTCTGTCTGTTTTTTTTTCTGTGTGAAGTACTGAGAGTCCAGATAACGTCAGTCTGTTGCTCTCTGTATGAAGTATGGCGAGTTGGGATAACATCAGTCTGTTTCTTTCTGTGTGAAGTTCGGAGAGTTGGAATAACGTCAGTCTGTATCTCTCTGTGTGAAGTACGGAGAGTTGGGATAATGTCACTCTGTTGGGATAACATCAGTCTGTTTCTTTCTGTGTGAAGTTCGGAGAGTTGGAATAACGTCACTCTGTTGGGATAACATCAGTCTGTTTATTTCTGTGTGAAGTACGGAGAGTCGGGATAATTCAGTCTGTTGCTCTCTGTGTTATGTATGAAAAGTTAGGATTACGCCCTCTCTCTGTCTGTCTGTCTGTCTGCCTCTGTGTGTGTGTGTGTGTGTGTGTGTGTGTGTGTGTGTGTGTGTGTGTGTGTGTGTGTGTGTGTGTGCAAAGTATGAAAAGTTAGGACAACAGTTTGTTGGTCTCTGTGTGAAGTATGAAAAGTTAGGACAACGCCAGATTGTTGCTCTCTGCGCTAAGTATGAAAAGTTAGGACAACAGTTTGTTGCTCTCTGTGCGAAGTATGAAAAGTTAGGACAACAGTTTGTTTCTCTCTGTGCGAAGTATGAAAAGTTAGGACAACAGTTTGTTGGTCTCTGTGTGAAGTATGAAAAGTTAGGACAACGCCAGATTGTTGCTCTCTGCGCAAAGTATGAAAAGTTAGGACAAAAGCTTGTTGTGAAGTATGAAAAGTTAGGACAACACTAGTTTATTGCTCTCTGTGTGAAGTATGAAAAGTTAGGACAACAGTTTTTTTGCTCTCTGTGTGAAGTATGAAAAGTTAGGACAACAGTTTGTTACTCTGTGTGAAGTATGAAAAGTTAGGACAACAGTTTGTTGCTCTCTGTGTGAAGTATGAAAAGTTAGGACAACAGTTTGTTGCTCTCTGTGTGAAGTATGAAAAGTTAGGACAACAGTTTGTTACTCTGTGTG
>NC_134882.1:17973914-17981414 GCF_041734735.1 Babylonia areolata | reverse complement strand
CTTCCAATAATTATGATGTTTTTCTTTCTCCGACCACTGACACCCACCCTGTCCATTTTACATTATGTACTATATGTGCTCTATCTTTTCCACATTCTGTTCTCTCTCTCTTTTCCTTCCTCAATCCCCTCCCCCTCCTCCACGCACACACATACACACACACACACACACACACACACACACACACACACACACACACACACACACACACACACACACATATATATATATATATATATATATATATATATATATATATATATATATATATATATACATAGACAGATAGACAGATAGATACATATACAGAGAGAGAGAGGAAGATCCAGTACACTGAGCGAATTTTACACAGATAATGTACATGCAAAACCAGCTGACAAAAAACACTGTCGAAAGGTCTGTGATTGAGAGAGAGAGAGACTCTGTGTGTGTGTGTGTGTGTGTGTGTGTGTGTGTGTGTGTGTGTGTGTGTGTGTGTGTGTGAGTGTGCGTGTGTGTGTGTGTGTGTGTGTGTGAGAGAGAGAGAGAGAGAGAATAGGTTATGTGCAAACACGTAGTGTGTGTGTGTGTGTGTGTGTGTGTGTGTGTGTGTGTGTGTGTTTGAGTGAGAGAGAGAGAGAGAGAGAGAAAGAGAGACTGTGTGTGTGTGTGTGTGTGTGTGTGCGCGCGCGCGTGCGTGTGTATGTGAGAGAGAGAAAAAAGAGAGAGAGACCCTGTGTGTGTGTGTGTGTGTGTGTGTGTGTGTGTGTGTGTGTGTGTGTGTGTGTGTGTGTGTGTGTGTGTGTGTGTGTGTGTGTGTGTGAAAGAGAAAAGGTAACGTGCAAACACGTAGTGTGAGAGAGAGAGTCTGTGTGTGTGTGTGTGTGTGTGTGTGTGTGTGTGTGTGTGTGTGCGTGCGTGCGTGCGTGCGTGTGTATGTGTCTGTGTGCGTGTTTGTGTGTGTGTGTGATAGAGAGACAGAGACAGTAAAGGTTACGTGCAAACACGTAGTGTGTGTGTGTGTGTGTGTGTGTGTGTGTGTGTGTGTGGTGTGTGTGTGTGTGTGTGTGTGTGTGTGTGTGTGTGTGTGTTATATACAATCATTGTCACCGGGCACACAGGTAACAGAAGCCAACATCTTTGGCACCACAGCTGAGTCCGCCGACCACAGCCTGGGAGAAGAACCGTCCCTGACAGTACAACCGTGTGTTGTTGCGCAGCACGCCAATTTCACTGGCCATGCACCAATGAATGAACCAACACACCGCAGCAGACAGCAGCACTTGTTGCCTGGGCTGACGTCTCCCGTCTTTAATTCTGCTTTGATATGGCAGAACCAACCAACCGCCGACACCTCCCAACTCTTAGGAAAGTGAGTGATGGTGAGCGAGGCAGAAATTGACAGCAGAGGAAGTAAAACTGGATGGTTTTACAGTATAACGAGCCTGTTGGCAAAAGCCCTTCACTGTCATGTTGTTCAGAGCTTGTGTCTTGGTTTTCGGTGAAGGTGGAGTTGTTCCAGGGGGGTATGTCCTGGATGGTTTTATACGGGAGCCTCTACTTTCTTATCTCGAGACCACCTGAGGAACAAAAACTGTACGCTACTTGTTCGCCAGACTGTCACGGTACTGTGTGCTTTCGCCACGGAAGGGAGCGGAGGGGGGGGGTTGGTTAAATCTTAACTGAGCGTCCCGAGACAAGAAACCTGGACTGTTGTTACAATAGGGTCTATGGTTTTCGCGACACAGAGGGCCGAATCTGTGTTAACAACCTGCGAACAATCCGCGCTTGTATCAAGACAAACAGTGGTCGTTTGAAAGTGTCTGCTTCTTGTTTCTGTGGCGAGAACAGCGGTGATTTTTGTTGTTGTTGGGTTGTTGTTGTTGTTTTTTTCTGCATCACCCAAGAGATTGGCCTACTGCGAAGGCCACCTACGCAAGCACTCCTCCACCCCCACACAACACCCAATGCCTCACCACTGTGTCTCTCCCTCCCCCCACTTCCCTCCCGTCTCTTCTCTGCTCTTGGATTTTCTGAAGATAGGATGCCAAGTTCTTTTTCTTTCTTTTTTCTTTTTTTGCTTTTTCTTCTTCTTCTTCTTCTTCTTCTTCTTTTCTTTTCTTTTTTTTCTTTTTTCTATGACTGGATGATGCAACCGCAACCTGTCTGAAAGAAAGCCAGGACTCTGTAACCCGCCCTCACAGTGAAATGCTGAGCGGTTTCAAAACAAGGGGAAATCGTGCACACCACGTAGTAGAACGACCCCCCCGTGGAATATGTTCCCCGGCACTTTTTTTTTTTTTTTTTAACTTTCGCCAAATCGCAGACCATTCTAAATGATTACGGGAAACATGAAGTCAGTTGATGTGAGAGTTGCTGCATTCTGAAAGAATGACGGACATTATTAGATGCTTTGACGTTTGGTTAAGGAATCTTTATCTGGAAAGTAGTCTTGCAAACGTTTTGTATATGTGCCATCTAAATTTATTGCCTTCGACGCTTCCGACCTAGCTGTCAGCAATGAAAACAGGCCATACCACTTGTATTTACACTTTGTTTTACTTATTACGTCATATTAGTGTTGCGTAATTCCTGTGTGGAACGTCACATTAAGACGATTGTTTACCTAGTTTGGGTGGAAACCTGTATGTACGTTGTTGGAAAGCGTAGACTTCTTGGGTCTTTTTTTTCCCCCCAAATCAATGATACTTTCAGTCTGTTTATATTCCCGAATTAACGTTTAAACATAGCTGTTATTATGTTAACGTGCGTCATTCCGGCTAGAAATAGCACATTTGGATACAATAGACCGTTGGAACGTTCTACGCTTACATGACTTAGAGAGGTGCGTCACATGATCTGTGCTCTCGGAGTTAATTGGCTCTCCGAAATTTCGAGCAACAATCGAGAAAAGCAGAGCGTGCGAAACGACTTTTTGCTCCATATTTTGTTCTTATTTTCATTGTGCATATGGTTGCACTTCATTGTACAGAGTTTTGGTTGTAGCAATGGAAGCTATCAACTGAAGAAATGGCGGGCAGCACATGTTTGCTGCTTTTTGCCTATGTCGATCGCCTTTGGCATTGCCTGCGATTTCGAGCAAAAAGTTAAATGTGCACGCGCAAGATCCAGATTGCCGCGGAACTCTCCTCGCCGTTTATTGTTATAGACTGATAGATTTTTTTTCCAACCGTTTACGAGAGGTACTAATGAGACTCAGAGAACGATGGAGAGGGGAAATAGTGAGTGGGTTTGGGGGGGGGGGGGGGGGGGGGGCAGGCATATTAGAACACTGGCAAGTGGGCAAATACAGAGATTCAGAGAAAGATAAACATAAATACAGATTAAAAACGAAGAACACACACACACACACACACACACACATTCACATGCACCTACTCACGCAAAATCACAAAATTACTCTCTCTCTCTCTCTCTCTCTCTCTCTCTCTCTCAGATTGGAAGAATAGGTCAATAGGTCATGCCTTAAATCTTAATCCTTTAAAAAAAAACTTTTTGAGTTCTGAGTTCTGTGTGTGTGTGTGTGTGTGTGTGTGTGTCTCTGTGTGTGTGTGTGTGTGTGTGTGTGTGTGTGTGTGTGTGTGTGTGTGTGTGTGTGTGTGTGTGTGTGTGTGTGTGTGTGTCCGAATGAAAGCAATATAAAACTGTTCGCTGAATTGCTTCACAAGTACACAAAACGCTTACTTAAACTGCATAGTAACCGTTCTTCTGTACCTGTGTGCGACTTTCTCAGGTACGTTTATATCACTCTTTTTTGAAGGGCTATGGCCTTTATGAACAAAACATCTGAGTCTGGAGTCTGAGCCTTGGTCTGAGTCTCTCTCTTTCTCTGTCTCTCTCTGTCTGTCTCTCTATTTCTCTCTCTCCCCTCTTCTCTCTCTCTCTCTCTCATTTTCTAAAATGTTTCCTATTTATGTGCTCCCCTTTAAAATGCGACCATGGCTTTTCTTGAATAAAACATTCTCATTCTCCCTCTGTGTGTGTGTGTGTGTGTGTGTGTGTGTGTGTGTGTGTGTGTCTGTCTGTCTGTCTGTCTGTCTGTCTGTCCGTCTCACACACACACACACACACACACACACACACATGCACGCACGCACACTACGTGTTTGCACGTAACTTTTACTCTCACACACACACACACACACACAGTCTCTCTCTCTCTCTCTCTCTCTCTCTCTCTCTCTCTCTCTCTCTCTCTCTCTCTCTCTGGAGGGGAAAAAGTCACATCATGCTTCAATGAAAAACGTGCACAGTCATACGATGACTGGGCAACAAAGGCGGATCTGTAACCCACAGCATGCTCCTTGCGGATATTGACTCATTCGGGACTCCTTATTTTCTTCGTTTTTTTTTTTTTTTCTTCCCACCCACAGAGACTTCTCATGTCCATGTTGGTGTCTGAATGGCTCAGCCCACACAGTTTTCTTCGTCGAAAATGCAGTGTTCAATGTCTTCACCCCACTTCTTCAATGTGAGAACCTTCCGGTGGTGACGTTTCAGTGATGTCAGCAGCGGTAAGGTGCTGCCATAGACACACCTGTTTCGTCGTTGGTACGGAGATAGTTAAAGTTTCACTTTCGGTTTCTCAGGGAGGCGTCACAGCGTTCGGACAAATTCATATACGCCACACCACATCTGGGTAGGCAGCTGACTGATCAACAGCTTAGTCATGCCTTTTGAGTGCGCGATTACATATTATTAGTGTGTACCTATCAGAGTGGATTTCTCCTGCACAAGTTTGCCAGAGGACAACACTCTCGTTGCCATGGGTTCTTTTTCACTGCGCCAAGTGCGTGTGCTGCACACGGGACTTCGGTTTAATGTCTCATCCGAATGACTAGATTGTTTTTCCACTCAAACTTGGGGGGAAAAGGGCGAGAGCGGGATTCGAACCCAGACCCTCACGGACTCTGCATTGGCCGGATGAGCGTCTTAACCATTCTGCCATCTTACTCCTTATAGTTAAAGCGCACGCGTCGTTGTGTACCGTGCGATCCACAGATTGTTTTGTCTAAGCTGAGCCCCACGCAGTTAGCTTGGGCAAATCCTGCCACTGATAATTAAGCCAGGGGTGGCAAAGTGCATGCAGGGGGAATCCACATAGATCACCGGTAGTACAGCGACGCAACTCGTTCTCTCTCTCTCTCTCTCTCTCTCTCTCTCTCTCTCTCTCTCTCTCTCTCTGTTGCAAGAGCAGGGGTGATAACTTGACATGTCCGCCACCTGACCCCAAGAAAGATGTGTTTATTGTTTTCGTTTTTATTTCATTTCGTTGTTTGTTTGTTTGTTAGTTTATTTTTGTTTGTTTGTTTTTTGTTTTGTTTTGTTTGTTTGTTGTTTTTTTCAAAGACCGGAAGAATGTTCGGGGTGGAACCGTTACTGTGCTGCCGTGTTTGTATGGCATGTTTCAGACTGAATGTGCAGTTGCTACATTCTCTCTATCGTCTGTCTGTCTGTCTGTCTGTCTGTCTGTCTGTCTCTCTCTCTCTCTCTCTCTCTCTCTCTCTCTCTCTCTCTCTCTCTCTCTCTCTCTCTCTCTCTCTCAGCATGTAGGTAAACGCGTGTGGCGTATGTTTGAGTGTGTGCTTGCGTGTATTTGTGTATTTATGTATGAGTGCGCGTGTATGTGACCATGCGTGCAAACATGTCCGTGCGTGTATATATGTATGTATGTGTGATAGTCAGTCGTGTCCGACTTGACCATCAGAATAGCAGAGGAAACAACTGCTGTCCCGACTATCTGGGCTAGAATTTACATCTCCACTCTCTCGGCCAAGAGGGTTTTAGGACAGTCGGCGTTGGGATGGTTCCCAAAGACCAACTTAGTACCTAAGGCTGCAGCACTAAGAGCCAGTGCAATCTTGCCTCCTAGTTTTAGAGTGACAGTCCTTCACAAAAGGCTAAGCTGTAAATGATTTCCCATTGCAATGGAGAAACCATTGATCATACAGCTCTCACTTTGCTGTTAACCCAGCTGTAAGCTTGCAATGTCAATATGTGATATAAGCTTTACTTGTATGTGTGTTTTACGTGTGCTCGCACACACACACACACACACACACACACACACACACACACACACACACACACACACACACACACACACACACACAATCATGTTAATGGTTTTAGTTATTATCATCATTATTGGATTGTTACTGTTAAAGCTAATTTCATGTTAGTTATGCATTTCTTAGTAGTTTTCTACCTTTTCTGTATTATCCTGACTTCTCTTTCCCTCGCCCCACCCCTCCCCACCCCACTTTTTTTTAATTTAATTTTAATTTTAATTTTTTTAATCGTCTAATATCACTAATAGTGAAAAGACGCTAAACTAAAGAACGAACACATACACACACACATACACACACACACACACACACACACACACACACACACACACACACACACACACAAACACACACACACACACACACATATATATATATATATGTGTGTGTGTGTGTGTGTGTGTCTGTGTCTGTGTGTCTGTGTGTGCGTGTGTCTGTGTCTGTGAATGTCACAAGAAAGAAAAAAAAAAAAACGAGGAATAACAAAACCAGCCTGTTTTCTCTTCAGCCAGTTTATTTCTGTCTTCCGTGCCTCAACTGAGTTCCACAACAAATTTGTTGACAGAACAATAAATCATTTAACGCCAGCAAAACACATTTTGCATGTTCTATTTAGACGTTTAAGCGACAGAGAGAGAGAGAGAGGAGAGAGAGAGAGAGAGCGACTGATAGACAGACAAACATACAGACAAAGAAATAATTGCGGGAACAAAGAGAGAGAAAGAGAAAGACGGGGAAACAAAGAGAAAGAAAGATGGACATGGAAAGAGACAAAGAGAGAAAGTGAGAAAAGCACTACCACCACCACCTCCCTTTATACATGCATACACACACACACACACACACACACACACACACACACACACACACACACACACACACACATAAATACACACACACACACACACACACACACACACACACACACACACACACACACACACACACACTGTAACGACTACTGCCCGGGTAAATGGGTGCACCGTAAAAACGGAAACACCGCGATGAGCGGGCAAAGTGAGTGCGGGTTGATACAGCGATGTTCAGCATCACTACACTGTTGTAAGGTCACGGTTCTTTATTGGTCCGCGGGGGGCTGTCATTCCTACAACTGGGATATGATTTCACTGCCCGAAAAGAGAGAGAGAGAGAGAGAGGTATTATATGGTGTGTGTGTGTGTGTGTGTGTGTGTGTGTGTGTGTGTGTGTGTGTGTGTGTGTGCTCGCGTGCGTGCGTGTGTGTGTGTGTTTGTGTATGTGTGTGTGTGAACATGTATATGTGTGCGTGTGTGACGCATGGATATGTGAGTGCCTGCGCGCACGTGTTTACGCGTGTGTGTGTGTGTGTGTGTGTGCATGTGTGAGTAAAAGTGTGTGTATGCATGTGCGTGCGTGTGTGTGTGCGCGCGGGCGCGTATGTTCGTGTGTG
>NC_134882.1:17958914-17968914 GCF_041734735.1 Babylonia areolata | reverse complement strand
GCTCTTCCGTCCGAGCAATGCAACTGGCTCCGGCTGCAGAGTAAGCATCCCGAAGTTCATACAGTGAAATCTATCGCGACAAAGTGTAATACAGTTCAATACAGCACACCGCGGCTGCACTACACTACACTACACTGCAATACAATACACTACAATACAGTACCACATACTCCTACAGACAGCTCACGAATAAGCTTGTAAGAAGTATTCCTTTCTGAGTCCTTACGGAATTCGGTTTTATAACAGTTATACAAGACAAGACATGGTTTTATTTCAGGAATCCCTGCGCTGTTACAGGAAAACGTAACGTATTTCATGTAACTAATACGAAACATGTAACATTTCATATTGTACACACAGACAGTTAGAGTGGTCTTTCCACATGCATTTGTGTATTACTTGTCCCAATTTCTCCTATGTGTGTGTGTGTGTGTGTGCGCGCGCGCGCGCATGCTTGAGTGCGTGCGTGTTTGAGTATGTACGCGCGCGCGCGCATGTGTGTGTGTGTGTGTGTCTGTCTGTCTGTATGTATGTCTGTACGCACACGCGTGCGTGCACTCATTGCATACGTGCGTTTTTTGCTTACTAAGCGCACGCGAACAGTTCAGTTTTCCACGCTTACGGATGATTAATACTCTCACACCCATTCCCCCCACCATTTCCCTCAACCACCACCACCTCCTCCCCAGCCCTCTCTTTCACACCCCCTTCCAATCCCTACTCCCCCCACCCCCCAATCCCCCCCACCCCCACCCCTCCCCCATCCACCCTCCCTTCCCCTCAACAGAGCTGGACTTCATACCCACGTGACGTGAGACCGCCCAAACCATTGGCTGCTGGCGCATTAGAGTGGACGGCGAGACGACCAATCGCAGACAACACACGCCCATCTTCACTTTGTGAAAAACCCACGGACGAAGATGCGCGTGCCGTGGTGGTGGTGGCGGTGGCGGCATGGCTATGGTTGCCAGGCAGACAACCTGACACACTCTCCGATGCGGGAGAGGGAAAAAGTGCTGTGAGAGAGAGAGAGAGAGAGTTAAAAAAAAAAAAAAAAAAAAAAAAGTTCGTTCATTCACCGACTGTGGTGGTGGTGCTTCAGTGCTTGTGCTGTGTATTCGTGTGTCCGTGCGTGTGTGTGTGTGTGTGTGTGTGTGGTGTAATTGCAGTGCCAGATGTCTGGAATATCATCAGCGGCGGTTTGGTGTGGGGCGGTCTGCGTCGTGATGGTGACGGTGCTTCTGCCTCCGGTAAGGCCTGCATGACGGATTGACCGATTGATGGATGGACGGATGGATGGATGGACGGATGGATGGACGGATGTGGATACCTGTATAGCGCCTATCCTCTCTCCGGGCACAAGCTCTAAGCGCCTCACGAACACTAAGTCATTTGCACAACAGGCTGCGTACATATATAGGTAAAACCAGTGTAAATCGTTCGTTGTCGTATCAAACTTTTTTTTATTTTTATAGAAAATTAGAAAAATGATAAATCAATGGTTATTGGTTATTATCATGCAGAAAAGCACACACGTTTGACCCAAAAATATACAAAAATAAAGAGGATAATATAAACCAAAATTCGATTAGAGAAATGTCAGGGAATGAAATTGATAACGATCTATATAGATCGTTTGCCTGATGATGGAGGGACTGGGTGAAAGATATTTCTTCCCCCGAGATGTCTCCCTTCTAGTTGTGCAGTGTTTTTCTCCTGATCATTTTCATAACCAATCCAGTCATCGCATAATTATATCTGCGAGGTGGTTTTCAGTCCACAGCGACAGTTGATGATTATTTTGTTGTTTGTAGGTTTCTTTTTTTTTTCTTCTTCTTTTTTTCCTTTTTTGGTATTAATTTGTATTTTGACTCTTTCTCCAGTGTGTCAGAATTCACTGCTCATGCTGCAGAAATAATTAGGTTTGGGTCACTGAAAAGAAGAAGAAGAGGAATAGGAATTATGGTAATGACAGTAAGAAAGGTAATGTGGATCAAATCATGTTCTGAATGACAATAAACGAGCAACCTATCGAAGACATTATTAGTCAGAAAACAACATGTAAGATATGGGAATGTCAGAAACAGACAGACAAAGGGAGATATCTGGCTCTGCGGAGTCAAACATCCGCTCAGTATTGGAAGTGAAAGATCCGTGTTCGATCCTCAGTCCTGTACTGCGATTTATATTTATCAGTGTGTGTGTGTGTGTGTGTGTGTGTGTCGTGTGTGTGTGTGTGTTGTGTGTGTGTGTGTGTGTGTGTGTGTGTGTGTGTGTGTGTGGCACAGAGAGAGAAAGTCTTTTCCCTCCCCAACCTCTCACTCTCACCACCCATCCCTTGCTTCGTTTCACTATTCCCTGTCGCGTTGGAAGCAAGTCTGGGTGATACAAAGACACTGACACCGACAACAGGTCCCATTTGTGACACTGTAGAGATCCGTTTATTATTATCATCATTATCATTATTATTATGAGCATTTACACCTAATCTTGAAAATAAACCATAGGCGTTTACAAACAGAACACATATGTAAATATCAAAAAGGAAAAATTGAACACAAGATACTAAACATCACTGAAAACTATTCATCCACCCCCCCCCCCCCCCTACTCCCCACACAATACACACAAGCACACGCGAACAAACACACACAAGTCATAGCACACAATCGTAAACAGTACACAATCAAAAATACCACCAACAAACCCTGAAACTATCAAATCTCACCCGTTTAACGACATGTTGGTAAAAAGCCTCTGTTGTCAAGTTGTTCGTGGCTTGAATATTGTTGTGGTGTTGCTGTGTTCGAGGGGGTGAGACCCGGATGTCTGTCCAGGTGGGAAATGCGTGTAGTGTTTCAAGGAGGGTGAAAATGGGAAAGGGGGTGGATTCTTGGCCGCTGTTCTTCTGGTGTTCTGGGGGGCGGGGTGGGGGGAGACCTGGCTGTCTGATTAGAATTGAAGTCCTGGCTTGTATTGTGAAGTCTGATGAGAGAATTCCCTGCAACGAGTGTGGGGAAAGTGTCGTGAACACAATATGTGCGTTGATGTTGGTACCAAAATCTCTTGCACTGCTCGTATAGTGACGCTCAGGTTTTCAAAAGAGTTTGTATTAGCGAAATCGTCATTTCTCTTGGTGCGTATGTTTAAACGAAACAAAAAACAACAAAAACAGCAACAACAACAACAGACAAACAAACAAAAAAAACCATTGTTTATGGAATTACTGGCGTACACCATCGTATTTCCAGATATCTTTTGATTGCATTGCTTTTCTTTTTTATACGAATTATCGTTTAAAAAATGAATATAACTCATACAAAATCGCGTCAAGCGCGCACCCACAAACCTGTTCAGACATAGAGAGAGGGGGAGAGGGAGAGAGTCAATTAGCTGTATCACATTAAATAACAAACTATGAAAGCCTCAAAGGTTTTCACGATAGATAATTGCTTCAGACTGCTCAACATGAAAAAAAAAAGCGTTTTGTTTGCTCGCAGTGCAAACTCAGCTTGTTGCTTCTTCATTTCTGTGTGTGCTTGCGCGCGAGCGCAGGCTACCTCTGTGTGTGTATATGTGCGGCGTGCGCGTGTACGTGTGCATGTGTGCTTGCGTGCCCGAACGTGACACTCGAACTAGTGCGTCTGACCGTTCGAGATTAACTACATCAAGGTCTTTTTTGTGACAAATGCAATTCAGTAGCGACTTGAAATGATGACCAACCCAACCAACCTTGCCACATGGACTGGCAGCAGATCGCGCCAACACGTGTCATTCATAGCGTGCCACAATCGCTGACCTAATCTCTATTTCATGGCCTGTAGAAACCTTGAACGACCCAACGTGCGTGCGTGCGAGTAGACCATGTTGGGGATAGGGGACAGCAGGAATGTGTGTGTGTGTGTGCGTGTGTGTGTGTGTGTGTGTGTGTGTGTGCCTGTGTGTGTGCGTGCGTGCGTCCGTGCGTGTGTGTGCGTATGTCTGTGTGTACGTACGTGCGTATGTGTGTGCTAAGTTTATTTATTGACATCCGGTATCTCTGTCGCATATAGCCTAATTTCTGCACTGGGTATTGCAAAGTCGGTAAAGGAGCATAAAAGCAGCAGATCATACAACGTATTAAAATAATAATAATAATAGTAATAATAATATATGAATGCATCATGCAAAAAAAAAAATGCTTAAAAAATTGATTTAAAGAGCATTCTTTTCAAAAGTCGCGGGGCATTTTTCTAAAGGACGTTATTTTCACGCACCGTTGATCTAAAAACTTTTTAATTCCCAGTCATATCGACATTCACCGCCCCCCGTTCAATGGAACTCTTTGCCGTTTGGATTAACACACCACTCCCAGTCCATTTCCAACTTCAAAAACCAACCTCAACAACACTCGCCTGTTGAAAACTGCTTTTAATTGATCTCCTGTTGTCTTTGACAGTGTGCGTGTGTGTTTGTTTCTGTTTTCAGTGTGTTTTTTGAGGGGGTGTTAACAGTGTCAAGGCCGGGAGAGAGGGTTGGGCTGATTTTTAATGTTGTAGTTGGGTTCTGCATTGTTTGGGCGTTGTGATGTATGCGACTGGTTTTCGATGTTCGAATTCGTTTTGGGGGTGTTCATACCATGTACATAGAGTTCAATGTACTATTGATGCAATGTGTGTGTGTGTGGGGGGGGGCGTGGGGGGGGTGTGCGTGCGTGCGTCTGTATGTGTCTGTATAACTTTTAAAACTATTTTAATTGTGAAACGCCAGGAGCAAAATCATCTTATCAGGCGCAATTTTGCCCAAGTTTTCTCTCTCTCTCTCTCTCTCTCTTTTTCCCAGTCACTCTTTATCAGTCGTCGAGGAGTTCTGCTTTTGACGTCATAAAATCGACTCGCAACTTGATTTCGTCACTTGGCTCCTCTCTCTCTCTCTCTCTCTCTCTCTCTCTCTCTCTCTCTTTTTCCCAGTCACTCTTTATCAGTCGTCGAGGAGTTCTGCTTTTGACGTCATAAAATCGACTCGCAACTTGATTTCGTCACTTGGCTCCTCTCTCTCTCTCTCTCTCTCTCTCGACGATTTTGTAACACTTTTCGTGTTTCTGTCATACTTCCCAATAATCTTCACGCTTTTCATGTAACAAGATACTCCAGCCAGTTCTTCCTGCACGTGTTTTGAAACTATCTTAGGGGAAGGTTGTTGTGATTTCATAACTTTGTATACTAGCAGTTCATGAACGGCGTTGATAAAAAAAATTTTTAAAAAGCTCTCTATGGCGTAAAAGTTTTGAGTGCATTTTTCCCCCCATGACACCCCGTCTCCTTTTTAGAACAGGTGGTGGATTCAGATCAACCAGAGAAAGGCTCTGTGTGTGTGTGTGTGTGTGTGTTAAACAGTTTACAAATATATGGAGTCAAATAAAAAAAACTTTTCTTACTTCGAGAATTTCGGATTCCGAAAAAAAAAAAAAAAAAAAAAAGGAATTAAAAAGGCGGATTCGATAACCACATGACGATGACAGGCCAGACATGAATCGCGTGAAACAAATGATTCGAGAGACATGATTTCAAGTCACTGATTAACTGATTATGGTGAACGGTTTTCCGATTGAATTACGCTCATTTAAAAAAAGCCACGCCTATATCCTCCCCCCCCACCACCCCCCCCCCCCCCCCCCCCCCGGCCTCCCCTGCCCCTCCACCGACAAAATTTGAAGTGAAAAAAAACATGGCACATCTCAGCTGACTGATGATGACGATTATAACGTGCACACCCAGCGCACCAAGGGCAAAGGTAGCGCCGATAAACAAACGTTTCACCCAGAGCGAAGACACGCACAGTGTGTGTGTGTGTGTGTGTGTGTGTGTGTGTGGATACACAAGATACAAAAGAAATTGATGCTTTCCACTTATTACAATCACAGTCAAAAGTAACTTATACTGACAGGACTCATATACTGTGAAAAAAACCTGAAAAAAACCCTCCTGAAATCTATGCCAACAGAATCTCTCTCTCTCTCTCTCTCTCTCTCTCACACACACACACACACACACACACACACACACACACACACACACACACACACACACACAAATGGAGGAATGAAAGCTAAAAGAAAAACCGAACGACAAGTATGCCCCAGAGTGCATACGTTTCCTACAACTTGACGTAACAGGAAAGTGTTTCCTGCTGTGACCTGACGTTACTTGAAGGCGTTTCATGCTGTTCCATGACGGGAAAGTATTTCCTGCTGTTAAATGGCGAAACAGGAAAGTGTTTCTTGCTATTAACTAAGGTAACAGGAAAGCATTTCCTGTTATTGATTGACGTAACAGAAAAGCGTTTCCTGCTATTAACTAAGGTATCAGGAAAGCGTTACCTGCTATCAATTGATGTACAGGAAAGCGGGTCCTGCTTTTATGTAACAGAACAGGAAAGCGTTTCCTGTTGTCAACTGACGTAACTGGAAAGCGTTTCATGCTGTTACATGACGTAACAGGAAAACGTTTCTCGCTATACTATTTTGACGAGGCTGTAAAGAGTTTCCTGGTGTTACTTGACGTAACTGTAAAGATTTTTTTCCTGCTGTTACATGACTGACATGAAAGGGTTTCCTGGTATCACTTGACATTGCAGAAAACAGCTTCCTTTTGTTTCCTTCTGTTACTTGATGTAACAGGAAAGCGTTTTCTTCTATCGATTGGCGTAACAGGAAAGGGTTTTTTTTTTAGGTTTTTGTGTGTGTGTGTGTCTTTTTCCCCCCCTTGTACACAAGATTATATTTGACATTTCACGACATCAGTGTGATTCAACATTCACATAGCAAAACATTGTAACAGGAAAGTGTTTGCTCCTACAGTAATGACGCAACAGACGAGTGCTTCGTGTTATTAAGTGATGTAACAACAACAAAAAACGCGTTCCTGTTTGCTTATCACCTGACATGACGGAGAAAGTGTTTACCGCTATTATTTGACATAACAAGGGAGTTTCCTGCAACCGTTTGACATAATAATTATGAAGAGATTCCTGTTGTTACTTGACGTAACCGGAAAGACTTTCCCGCCGCCATTATTTGACGTAACAGGAAAGTGTTTCCTGTTATTTACTTGACGTAAACGTAAAACGTTTTCTGCTATGACTCGACGTAACAGGAAAGTGTTTCCTGCTAGTACTCGACGTCAACGCTCCTGCTAAATACCTTGGTTAAAACCAGACAAAGCTTCAAATTACTTTGGGGGTGGGGTGGGGGTCGGGGTGGAGGGGGTGAGGAGTAAGGGGGGAGGGAGGAGGCGACGGATACGTATTCGCATTATCTTAGGTAATTTTTCCCGCTGTCTTGATACGATACAACATCATTTATCGTACCCAGCAGGGATACAGACAAAAAACAAAAACGAAAGATGGAGTGTAGGAGTGACTCCATTCTCTGTTTACAGTGGAGGATGTGCTGTCTCTGCCTTCATGTTTCTTTTCGGCTTACGTGTGTGTTCCGGAACCTCAGTAAATGAAAGTTTCTTAAAGAAGACACAAAGGAAGAAGGATACGGAGGGAGACAGAGATAAGGGGTGCGGAAGGTAGAGGACGGAAGGGGGGGGGGAGGAGGAGGAGGAGGAGGAGATGATGAAGGAGAAGGAGCAGAAGAAGGGAAAAGAAAAGAAGACGTAGAAGATGTAAATGCAAAAAAAAACAGCAAAAGCTGCAGGCACAGGAGAAGGTGTGGCCGTTGTTGTGGAGGAAGCGGGGAAGGAGGGGGGTGGGGGGTGAGAGAGAAGAAAGCAGATAGTAAAAAAAAAAAGAACAAAATGAAGAAGAAATAGAAAAAAATCATCTCCGAAAGAAGAATCTCTTGTGTTCAAAAATTAAAACGATAATTATTCAGGTAAGAGCACACTCATAGACACCAATAAATGTGTGAGTTGCTGTCCACGAATGCAGAAGAACGGACCCATCCCACTTCGCTACAATCAAATCTAAAGTACCTCACCCAAGCACGAAAGAACGTTTCCAAGGCCGGTTCCTAAGAGAACTAAAGAAAGGCATTTGCTCCTGCCCCCCCCCCCCCCCTCTCCCCATTCCCCTCTTTGTACCACCCCGAACCCCCCCAATCCTCGTCCCAATCTATCCCTATCCTCTTCCACCCCCCCCCCCCCCCCCCCTACTCCTCTTCCACTAAGAGTTGCCGGAGGACCAGGATTTGCTGTGGGGACCTGGACTATCGATTTCCGACGCGTCTATCGGCATTAACTGCATTCTTCGAAATCCAGTCACCCCTGTCCTGTCTTCGTCTCCATTTCGTGATGGAGCAAGCCACTGCCCATGTTGGGGCATGGCAGGATGTTCGTGCCTAGGATATGGGGAGCAATGTCCGGTTACTGGGAGACGTGATGGCCACAGCCTGGGAGATGAATGCATGGATGTGTTCATTCATTTATAGGCCGCTGTCGCTCATGGAATCGTGTCAGAAAATAAACGTTCGAGGGAACCCCCCCCCTCCCCCCCCCCTCACACACACACACACACACACAAACCAACAACTAACATTTCATTATAGAAAACACATTTTCTCAAATGGTATGCACTCAACTACGTAATACACAATACATTGCACAGATAACACATGCATTGATAACTGCACTTGGAGAGAGAGAGAGAAGACAAGACCAGACAAAACAAAACAAGACAAAAAATTATTTATTTCCGATGATAAAAGATTAGCACTGGTGTGCTTTTTTTTTTTTCATCCAGACCCCGCCCTGAAATTGGACAGCATGCGTGCGATCTCTGCTTTTTCCGCATGGCTACCTTGCAGTTAACGATCTGAACAGCGCCAAGTTTGCTTGGCGTTCAGAATTTTCTATGGAATTAGCGAATAAAACCCTCAACGCTAAACAAAAATAGCGCTGCTAAGGTCATCGCTCAGGCAACCCGGTCCAAGGGAGGGTTTGCATGAACGATCTTACCAGTGCAAAGGCTGGTTAGCGTTTTGAGAAATTGTCCTAAGCCTCTGAAAGGAATTAGCGTAGGTAAGACTTTGGAAACTTCTCAACACTAAGCATACATAGCGGTGTTGAGAGACCCCCCCATGCAATCAACCTAGCCCCCAGGTATCCAATAATTATCAGATCTACACATCGCCACTTTCAGCATGATATCCCCCCCTACCCCCCCCTCCCCCTTGTTTAGTTCAGCATAGGTATCGTAATAATGGACAGGTGTCCTGTACTGGGGGAAAATAAAGTCACACATGATATGATGTTTGCACCATACACACAGGTGCCTCACAACAGTGGCAGGTGAGTGGACACTCGTTTGCACGTGTTGCTGTGTGGTGAAGGGAACGTACTGTGTCTGTCTGTCTGTCTGTCTGTCTGTCTTCCTGTCTGTCTGTGTCCGTATGTGTCTGTCTCTGTCTGTCTGTCTGTCTGTCTGTCTGTCTGTCTGTCTGTCTTCCTGTATATGCGTTTGTCTGTCCATCTGTGTCTGCCTGTATAGCTGTCTGTCTCTTTGTCCGTTTGTGTCTGTCTGTCTGTCTGTCTGTCTGTCTCTCTCTCTCTCTCTCTCTCTCTCTCTCTCTCTCTCTCTCTCTCTCTCTTGTCCGTCTGTGTCTGTCTGTCTGTCTATCTATATATATCTTTGTGCGTTTTTTGTCTTTCTGTTTGTCCATCTGTCTGTCTGTATGCCTGTCTGTTTATCCGTCCGTTTGCGTTCGTCATCTCTCTCTCTCTCTCTCTCTCTCTCTCTCTCTCTCCCTCTATATATACATATATATATATATATATATATGTGTGTGTGTGTGTGTCCGTCTGTCTGTCTTTGTCTGTCTGTGCGTCTGTGTTTTTCTGTCATGCTGTCTGTGTCCGTCTGTCTGTCTGTCTGTCTGTCCGTCCTTCTGTTGCCATCTTCTTCCGTCACTTCTCATCTTTTGGCTCTTGGGTTTATGTGATCAGTACTCTCTGTATCTCTATCCATCTGTCAATCTCTCTCTCTCTCTCTCTCTCTCTCTCTCTCTCTCTCTCTC
>NC_134882.1:17948914-17953914 GCF_041734735.1 Babylonia areolata | reverse complement strand
GTAAAAACGGTCATACACGTAAAAGCCCACTCGTGTATATACGAGTGAACGTGAGAGTTGCAGCCCACGAACGCAGAAGAAGAAGTCCAACTTTTCAGACCATACGTCTGTCTTCAGGGACTGTGTTAGTGGGAAATGACAGTGACTTTCTCGTCACATATCTGTAGATCATGTCGGTTTACACTGGCCTGTGGTTTCACAAGTACGCAAAGAAGTGTCCAAAACCCTGAATAAAAATGACTTTGCCGTTGAGAGTAATGGTTGTTTGTGAACATACACCCCGTGACCCTCAACGGAAATAAAATGACCAAGTCCTGGATATCAGATCTCTCTCTCTCTCTCTCTCTCTCTCTCTCTCAGTGTCCCTCCGCCCTACCTCCCCCCACACTCTATTTCTCTTTTCACCCATTTACCCACCATTCCTTTGCATCAGCCGGTTAAAAAGAACAAACAAACAAAAAAACAACAACAACAAAAAACAACAACAGAAATTTCGGTCATAAAACAGTTCACACCCACCTGGTTTTATAGGGGTTAAAATATGTGAAGGAAAAAAAAAAACAACCACAGAAAAAAAACAACCTTATCATTGTCAAAACGTTGTAGAATGATAGAGATAACTATGCAGTCTGTAACAACATAATCAAAGACACGGAAGAGAGTGATGACAGGTGAACATAAGAGGAAATGGGAAGGTGGAGGAACGCGTAGGGAAGGGGGTTGAGGGGCATGGAAGAAGGTAGAGGAGATAAAGAAAAATAAAATAAAAAGGAAGACAAACCCGTTAACTCTCTCCATACGAACGGCGGAAGAGACGACGTTAACAGCGTTTCACCCCAATTACCACCATCAAAATATTGCAAGCGGAAGGCTCTTATACTGAAGAGGTGAATGTTGACAAAGAATACCACAATTCTGACGACGGAAGCTAAAGGTTGGGTCATTGAGACACCCACTGGACATCCGAGGGGTCTGTGTAGAGGAGAAGAGAGGACTGGCCGTACTGAGTGAGTTAAAGTGAACATACCGCACTTGTCAGTCAAGCAGAGTAGGCCTACTTTTACGGTTGTTGTTTCGTTTTTGTTCTTGTCTTGTTTTTTTCATATTTCATTTCGCGCTATCTTAATGCAGTACCACATCATTTATCGTACCCAGCATGCTTTTTGACAAAACAGAAAAAAATGACGTAGTGTACAAAGGTACTGGAGAGACTCTATTCGTTGTTTACAGTGGAGGATGTGCTGTCTCTGCCTACATGGCTTCTTTCGGCTTACGTGTGTTTCCGTGCCATAACACACACACACACACACACACACACACACACACACACACACACACACACCGTTGTAACCGGATGGAGGAGAAGAGGGAAGGAGAGAGAGACACACAGAGAGAGAGACAGAGACAGAGACACACACACCGAGAGAGAGAGAGACAGATGGTTAGGGAGCAGAAGGAGGAGATTCAGAAGAACAAAATAGAGGAGACGCAGAGGAAGAAAGAGGTGGGGGGGGGGAGGAGGAAGAAGAATAGACAGAGACAGAGAGAGACACAGAAAGAGACAGACAGACAGAGAGAGACAGAGTGCGAGAGAGAGACACAGAAACAGAAAGAGTGAGAGAGGGAGAGAAAGACAGAGAGAGACAGATACAGATTGAGACAGACAGACAGAGACAGGACTGAGGTAGAGAAGACGGACGAGAAAATGAAGGAGGTGGAGGACAAGAAAAGAAAATGCAGAAAAGAAAAGGAAGAGAAGACGAAAGAAGTAGGAAAAAAAACAATCTAGAAGTAAGAAAAGGAAAGGAGGGAGTTCTAATAAAAGATTTATTTATCTCTTGAAAGAAGAAAACCTGTGTTTAAAAAACAAAAAAAAACTGTGCAGCTGGTCTTGTATCGTCACTCTTGTATTCAGTTCTGTATCATTTGTTTACACTGTCCCCGACTATACTTGTCACAATCGCCTCGTGGACTTCAGTAATAAAACACAAGCCTCTTGACTGAATTCTGAAATAGCAACTTCAGTTTTTCCGACAACGAATCATTTTTACGTCGGTAACGAATTGCACACACATACACACTTCCCGGATGAAAAAAAAATCCAGATCCATTCAAAGCGTTTCTCACAGTCTGTGTTCGATTATTGAGACAACAGTTTGACTTTGGAATGTGAAGATGACTTTTACGAAAACTGATACTGCATCAATAAAAATAGATATGATCGCCTGTTTATCATAAATATATAGATTAATAAATTAAGAGTCATGCCACTCACAGTTTAGCGACAATTGATTTGTTCCGATCCCTCAGATCACGTCGTTGAAGGCAATCGCGAGGAGAGTAATAAATAGGGGTTTTTTGTTCCTGTCTTCTGAAGATGTACAGATTTTTAATTATCAATGACTATGGCCTACCGCTATACTTTACCTTTGCAAATGGTATCTCTTTCTTTACGGTGAAGACAGAATTGTGTACGAAAGGTCGTTTCCAAAGAAAGCTAAAGAAAGGCGCGTGCTTATATCCGACAGTACGAAGATTTCCCTGGGGACCGTGATTAGTTTTGTGGACCCAGACTATCGATTTCCGCCACGTCCGTCTACATCAGCTGCAGTCTTCTAAATCCGATCACCCCTGTCCCTTCGTCGTCTTCATTCCGTGAGCGAGCAAGTCATTGACCATCTCGGGGCATGGCAGGGTCTTCGTGCTGTGGTATGGATAGTGGAGTCCGGTTACCGGGAGACGTTATGGTGACCAGCGCCACAGAGAGAAGGGGAGAGGGGAAGTCAACGAAAGAGAGAGGGAGAGAGATGTATTGTATTGTATTGTATTGTATTGTATTGTATTGTATTATGTTTCGTTGTGTTGCGAAGCGTTGCGTTGTGTTGGACTGTACTGTATTTCAATGCAGTGCAGTACAGTGTAATGTAGTGCACTGCAGTGCATTATAGTGAAGTGCACTGCATTATATCACATCACCTTAATGTCACAACAAATCTATCTCAGTGAAATTCGGGACTCTGCCCAAGGGGAGAGCACGTCGCCTTATTAACTCACTCAGTACGGCCAGTCCTTTCTTCTCCTCTACACAGACCCCTCGGATGTCCAGTGGGTGTCTGAATGACCCAACCTTTAGCTTCCGTCGTCAGATCTGTGGTATTCTTTGTCAACATTCACCTCTTCAGTATAAGAGCCTCCCGCTTGCAATATTTTGATGATGGTAATTGGGGTGAAACGCTGTTAACGTCGTCTCTTTCCCCGTTCGTATGGAAAGAGTTAACGCAGTGGCACCAACGCGCAAAGGCGTGCGGTGGAGGAAAGGTGGGTGAGGGGAGGAGAATCTGACTCACTCCCAGTTCTCCAGTCTCTCTGGATTCCCCCGTCGTGTCCAAACGGAGGAGTAGGCAGGCAGGTCATGTGATGAAGTGGATCCTCAAGTGATGCACGGAATAGAGTCAGGCAAGGACAGGCCCCGTTTTCTCCGATTCCTCTTTTCCTGGGTGGCGGATGCTCTGTTGCGCTCCAATGTCTTCGTACCCCGGGTACACCGTTGCTTCCACTGTGTTCTTACAAGGGCCGCATCTTCCCAGGAAGCAGTGTCTGATGTCGCCGCAGCTTTTGAGATTGGCCTTCAAGATTTCTTTGTATCTCTTTAGAGACCTTCCTTGGTCACGTTGTCCTTCCTTCAGTTGTCCACAGAGCAGCATCTTTGGAATTCTGCTGTCCTCCAAACGGACTACGTGTCCTGTCCATCAGAGCTGGCTTTTGATGAGTATACTCTCAATGCTGGGTAGGTCACATTTCTTCATGACCTGTAGGTTGGACACTCTGTCTTGCCATATGATGCTGAGATTTTGCGCAAGAATCGTTGATGGAACCGTTCGAGTTGTTGGATGTGTCGGCGGAACGTAGTACAAGTCTCACGACAGAAGAGGAAAACACTCAGAACCACAGCTCTGTACACGGTGACCTTTGTGCCACGGTCTCTTTGAGTGTCTGCCAAAGGCAGAGCTGGCATTTGAGATGCGCAACATCACTTCTCCAATATCAAAAACCATAACACATCGCCACCCCCTGTGCGATCTTTCACACCTCCCGGGTTCAGCTTATCCTGGCTTCCGTTGGACTGAGCACGTGTTGAAAGAGATAAGGTCGAAGAAAAAAGACTGGGTCAGGTATACAATAATGACTGGCACCACACTGACGTGGTGAGGCTGTGCCAGGTGGGCCGACAGCCGTTTGCACCTGTTGTTACTGTGTGCTGTAGATATAGGTAATACTGTCTGTCTCTCTGTCTCTCTGTCTGTGTGTGTGTGTGTGTGTGTGTGTGTGTGTGTGTATGTGTGTCTGTATGTCTGTCTGCCTGTTTGACTGACTGACTGTCCGTCTGTCTGTCTCTCTCCCTTTTCGTTCTGTTACGCTTCTTTAATGCCAGTCTTTTTTTTTCTTTTTTTCTTTTTTTTTTCTCGTTGGCTCGTTCAACCAACAGTCCTCTCTCTCTCTCTCTCTCTCTCTCTCTCTCTCTCTCTCTCTCTCCTTCGATTTCCTTATTCCCCCCTCCTCCCTCTCCTCCTCCTCCTCTTCCTCCTCCTTCACTCTCCTACCCCCTCGCCACCCCCACCCCCACCCCCCCACCTCCTCCAAACCTCCGCCCACGCTGAAAGACACAAATCTAAAACGATAATCTTCGTGTCAGAACTGGTGTTCCAACCACTGAATACACGACGAAATTTCTTGCAGGATACAAAATTGAAGAAACCAGATACTCCCTTAGCAGCTTCCCAGCTGACGTTTCACCCAGTTTTGATTGATAGATATCAGCTGATTAGCCGAGTGGGGACCCCCCACACACACACTCCAAACCCAAACCCTGCCCCGCCCACTTCGCCACCCACCGCCACCCCACCACACCCCCTGCCGCAGCTACTTCCTATGTTGTTTTTTTCTGACATCACCCCTCTGGCGGTCTTGTTACAATGAAGATGAGAAAGAAGAGCTCCAGC
>NC_134882.1:17933914-17943914 GCF_041734735.1 Babylonia areolata | reverse complement strand
ATTTGCTTTGATTTGATTTCGAACTGTCGGATGTTGACCTACTGTAAGGCAGCGCGATATGAATATAATTTTCTTCAATTTTCTAGCCTATCACAGAAATATCGATTTCTTTGTGGTTTTGTTATTTCAGATTTGTAAGATGACCGTGAATGGCGCCGTTTCAGCCATCTGGTTGATTGTTTCATGCGAGGCGCTTAAAGCCTGTTATACAGGGAGTGTGTGTGCCACAAGTAGCTCCTACAGCACAGGCTGCCAACACGGTAAATTGTGTGCGTTGCAATTGACTTTGGCTTTGCGTCACGTGATGGATGCTTACGTCATGTTCTAATGACGTCACTGTGTGCATTTTACGTTGTCAGGAGTTGACAGAATCTGATCAGGGGCGATACAATGGTTGTTCAGGGTCAGGGTCTTGGTTTGGCAAAGGTCACGATGCTCGAGGAGGTGAGTCCTGGATGATTTGTCCGGGTGGGAGGTCTGACTGCCGTTCCAAAAGAGGAAGTCCTCTCGTGTAAGCTAAGCCTGATGGGACTGGCCTTAAACCCAGAATCAAGGACAGTTTTCATACCAGGGGACACCCACTAAAACTGAGGAAGACATTCACCAAATATGACCCTTTTTCACACTTTTTTTTTTTACTAACAGGGTTGTCAACGTTTATAATAATATGCACAGTCACATTGTCAATGCGGGAACGCTTAACAAGTTGTAGAATTTATTAGTTATTAAACAGTAGAAGGATTATGGCTTTCAATATGATTTATCCGAGGGAAGCTAGCCATGATATCAGTAATTGCGCACTCTTATAAACAGTTTTTAAGTCCTAATGATCAGGCAAAAGGCAGACAAAGCCTAAAAGTCGTGACACATGACCAGAAGGGGAGGGGGATGGGGGGGGTGAAGGCAACGGGGAAAGGGATACGGGATTCTGAGGCGGGGGGAAGGAGGGGGGGAGGGGGCATGGAGGAGTTTGTAGGTTTAACACTGGAGGAGGAGCGCGCGCGCGTGTGTGTGTGATTTCGTTTTGTTTTTGTTTTTTTGCTTTTTTGTTGTTGTTGTTTGTTTTTTTTATGTACATACTTTCTCAACTTACTCTTGAACTTGCTAAGCTTTAGCTTATCAATTTTTCATTTTCTTTTAATATTGTTTGTACATTTCGAACAGTAAATTTCTGTACCACGAAAACAGACAACTACTGTTTGTACATTTCGAACAGTAAATTTCTGTACCACGAAAACAAGACAACAAACCAGTACTGATAAACAAATATTTGTTTATCATTTCATCTCCATGCCTAATTGTTTGTTCAAACCGGCACTTAGTTTTTTGGGAACATAGCATGCCCGCCGTGTTTAGCAGGGGGCGGGTGGAAACCACTGGCGGAAATGAACAGCTCAAGTTGTCCCCAGTGTATACACAATATGGTGACACACAATCCTTTCCACATCGGGTTTTTCCAGCCCAGGGAGTTCTGGCAAGCCGCTAAACCGATTTCCGCGCGGCTAGGATATACGTATGGATACTTTATGTTGTTGGTTTTTTTTGCAAAATGAACAACAACAAAAACATACAAGGAAACAAAAAACCCTTCCATGCACGACTCGTTGCCTGTGTGTGTGTGGGGGGGGGAGGGGGGGCGGGGGGGGGGGGGTAATGTATTTGTTATCAGTAGTTTGTTTTTTGTTGTTGTTGTTGTTGTTTATCTATAATTGTCATTATCATCTTATCATTTCCCCCCCTCTAGACCTGACTAAAGCGCGTGGGGCTGTGCTGCTGATGAGGCACCTGCTTAGCAGATGCGGTGTATCGTATATGGATTTGTCCGAACGCAGAGACGCCTCCTTGAGTAACTGAACTGGAGGGGGGTTTTTTTGTTTTGTTTTTTGTTGTTGTTGTTTGGGGTTTTTTGTTCTTGTTTTTTTTGGGGGGGGGGTTTTGTTTTGGGGTTGTTGTTTTGTTTTTTTGATTGTTTGTTGTTGTTGTTAAGCGCGTTGGGTTACGCTGCTGGTCAGGCATCTGCTTGGCAGATGTGGTGTAGCGTATATGGATTTTGTCCGAACGCAGTGACGCCTCCTTGAGCTACTGAAACTGAAACTGAAACTGTTGTTGTTGTTTTGTTCAGCTGGACAACATTGCTGACTTGCTCCACTGTGCGTTACATCCTGTGGGCAGGTGTCTCTTTCACTCCCTCCCTTGTTCTCTCTCTCTCTCTCTCTCTCTCTCTGTTCTCCTTGTTCTCTTGTTCCATGTATGTGTGTGTGTAGGAGGTGGAAGGGGCTAGAAGCGCGAGTACATTAGTTCACTATCTTCCCAAACAATCAAGATAAAAGAGATTTGCTCACTTAGCAACACGCAATGGTGAATCGCTCTCTATGGAAGACAGACACATAGATAAGTAATCAGATCGACAGATATACTTTCTTAGCTGCAGTCTTTCACACCACAGTGAGTGACTTCACGTGTTTTTCATCTCATTTAACTCTCTCCTTACGAACGGCGAAAGAGACGACGTTAACAGCGTTTCACCCCAATTACCACCATCAAAATATTGCAAGCAGAAGGCTTTTACACTGAAGACGTGAATGTTAACAAAGAATACCACAATTCTGACGACGGAAGCTATAGGCTGGGTCATTGAGACACCCACTGGACATCCGACGGGTCTGTGTAGAGGAGAAGAGAGGGCTGGCCGTACTGAGTGAGTTAAGATGATTCAAGGGTGTTGACACTTGTGCGTCCCGTACACTCTTGTACAAAGTGGATAAAACAGAAATAATGAAGATTTCGGTTTTTATGGAAGATCAACCAGGCCTACTCGTGCATATACTGCAAAAAAACGCCTCTTTCAAGCCTGATATCCTAACAGAACTGGACATTGTCATCAAGGGCGAAGAGGTTTAATGTGAAGTTTGCGGACACTGCAATGCATGTGGACTGACAGAAGTGGAGAGTGCAGCACAAGTGAAAGCAGTGTTGTCTTTCGGAGTGCACGGTGCTTCTTCTGTGATAAAGGAAGCTTTGTGGCCCCCGGTGCATGCAGCTCATGGAGCTCTTTGTGTGTGTGTGTGTGTGTGTGTGTTTCTGTATATGTGTGTGTATGTGTGTGTGTGTGTGTATGTGCGTGTCTTTGTGTATGTGTATGGTGTGTGTGTGTATGTATGTGTGTGTGTGTGTGTGTGTGTCTCTCTCTCTGTATGTGTATGTGTGTGTCTGTGTGTGTGTGTGTGTGTGTGTGTGTGTGTCTGTGTCTGTCTGTGTGTGTGTGTGTGTGTGTGTGTGTGACTGTCTGTCTGTGTGTCTGTCTGTCTGTGTGTGTGTGTTCCACAATGAACTTCTGCACTAACCGGGAAAAAGGGAGAGAAAAAAAAGGATACACTTACAACAAAGGATAAAGATACATGTCTGTCTGTTTTCATATACACGTACATTTCTTTGGTTCCATCTGCACGGGTTTGTAGTTTTTTTTGCTCGCGCGGTGTGTGTGTGTGTGTGTGTGTGTGTGTGTGTGTGTGTGTGTGTAATGAGGTTATCTTCACAATACACTTTCGTACAGGCGAGACATTAACTTGTTTTATATACAGCACAATGCAATCATTTCAAATCATACGTTCCATCTTGAGCAGCATCTTCGTCTTAAGCTCATTTTCAGTTCATACGTAAATTCGATGGCCAGTTTTCTACGTAAACGTATTAGAAGCCAGTATCACAACCAAGGACAAAATCATAATGACATTAAAACGATCAACGAAAAAACGTCTCCGACCCATTCAGAGTAAAGCCGTGGAACGCAAATATTTGCAAAACCAATCACAATGAAGATTCTTTCAAATTATTGAACTGTATCGTGTTGTGTTGTACTGATTGTAGACTATTGTGTTCTGTTACTTTTTGTCACAACGTAAATCTCTGGTCTGAAATTCGGGCTGTTCTCCAAGAGGAGAGCGCGTTACCACAATTCTTTTTTTGTTATTACTATTATTCTTTTTCTTTTTTTCTGGTGTGTGTGTGTGTGTGTGTGTGTGTGTGTGCTTCTTTTTTTTTTTCTTCTTTTTTTTTGTCTACATGCATTTGTTTAACCATCAAAATGTTGTTTTCTTTGTCTTTTGGTTGTTTTTTTCACAGAACTTCGTCGGGAGCATGTTCCAAGTTGCCGTGGGTAAAAGAATCTTTTACGTGCGCCAAGTGCACGCTGCAGACGGGACTTCGTTCTATCCTCTTATTTATAAGACTAGCACCCAGGCCACCATTCAAGGTTTTGTGCATGAGTGGGAGTAACGAGGCTCGAACCCATGGACACTTGGTTCCTAGTCGGACGCAGTACCACTAGACCACAGGTCCACAATCGTATCATCAAATAGTGAATGAAACTGGCAGCGTTTAAGCCGAGACATGTTTCTGATTTCTGCGCAAACGCCGACGACCTGATAAGAAAGCAGAAATACTGTCATATCAAGTGTAGGATACAAGAGTATGGTATACGCAAAAACAAAAACTGAACTCATCACGTATCTTGAAAATAAGGGGAGGAGGGGTTGGGGGGGTGGGGGGTGATTATAAGAGCGTACTACAAAATTTAGTTATGGTATCACAGTATTTTGCAGACAGACTTGGTGTACTTCATAAGTCTCTTGTCTTATCAACATTTACACTTTTTTCTAGATTGTGTAGTCGGCAGACCCGCCCAATAACATTATTAAAGAACTTGATAACGTGCGTTCCCTGATGCAGTGGGGGGAGGGGGGGAGGGGGAAGCACACTACGAAATTAGTAGGAAGATAGCAGTAAAAACGTCAAGCGGACATCTTAATACACCAGATAAAACTTCCGTGTTCTGAAGCTTTCCGTGTGTGTGTGTGTCTGTCTGTCTGTCTGTCTGGGTGTCTGCATGGCTGTCTGCATGTATATCTGTGTCTGTGTATGAGTGAGTATAAACGAGTATGTGTGTGCGGCAGGACGCTATTCTTTTAGGCAAACGAAATTTGGTCCCCAATTATACTGTCCCATAATTATACTGTCCCATTTTCAAGACCCGATCCTCTTCTCTGAAAACGATTTGATCGAACTGCTCCTACTCCTCAAAAGAAACACACACACACACACACACACACACACACACACACACACAGAGTTAGTGCGTTGGGGGGGATTTCTGAAAACAATTCTACCGAACTGCTTCTCTTCCACACAAGAGACAGACACAAACAGGGAGATGCACAGAGAAGGACAGAGAGAGACACAGACAGAGACTGAGAGACAGACAGACAGAGACTGAGAGACAGACAGAGAGACAGACAGACAGAGACTGAGAGACAGAGACACAGAGAGAGAGAGACAGAAAGATAGAGACAGAGAGACAGACAGAGAAAGACACAGAGAGGGAGAGAGACACACAGAGAGAGACAGACACACACACACACACACACACACACACACAGATACAGAGAGAGAGAGAGATACACAGAGAGAGAGAGAGACACACACACACACACAGAGACAGAGAAGGGAGAAGGAAGACAAAAGAATCATCCCAGAACCAAGTCAGCAGCGTATTCCCCTCCCACCCCCACCCCCACCCCCCGACCTCCACTCCTACATTCCAGGCATACGTATTGAACGACTCCTACAATCACCCACCTCACCTCTTTTTCCATGGCGCTGTCACGTCTCCCTCCTGGATTGGCCATCGATCTCTCTCGGAAGCTGTCACGCCCACTCCCAAATTCCATTGGATCCTTGAGGCACGTGATGACCATGGCCTCGTTTTGGGTTGGGGTTGATGAGCTCTTCGTTCCAACTTTTTTTTTTTTTTCTTTTTTCTCCCACCTGGAATGCCTACAACACGTACAATTGTGCTTTTTCTTTTCTTGCTTCCCCACACTAACCACTACCACCACCACCGCAACCACCACTAGCAACCCCCACCCAACGCCAAAGCCCCCCACCCCACACCCTCTCTCTCTCTCTCTCTCTCTCCCTGTCACAGCTCGTGGCATTCATTTGTGCGTGTGTTCGTGTGTTCGTCTCCCTTCCCCTCCTCTCCTTTTCCCTCTCCCTTTCCCCTCTCCCTTTCTCTCTCCCCCTTTTTGCTCTATTGTTCTCTTGTGTGCTCAGTTCTGTTCCGAACTGAAGCACGTGAATCTGTTGTGATGTGCGTCTGACATGTCCTTAGTCCTTCTCGCTCTGAACTCTTGAGATGAGTTCGGAGTTAACATCGTTTTGAAGGAAAGGTTTTGCTTTGCCTTTGGTGCCGAGCTTTGGAAGGAGAAGGGTCGCCGTTCCAGCAAGCGAGCTGCTGGGTGCCCTCTTGGACAGTCGTGGGGCTCGATTCTTGTGTGACCCCCTTCTGCCTCTGTGTGGGTCTGTGTTCTGTGTTCTCTCCTGGGCCAGTGGTGCGCCTGATTCCTGGTGACAGATTTGTTCCCTGTGACTTATTCCTGTGGGTTCCCCCTGACTGCCACCCCGACGGGACTCCAGGATTCACCTTTTCATCATTCCACTTCATCCCTGTCCGTTCCAAACTCCCTCACTCCCACTCCTTTCCCCGACCCCCATATTTTCCAACGCCCTCGCCCACAGTCCCTCCTCCCGTTTCCACCCTCTCCGATTCTGCGGGCGTACGACTAAAGCCAGTCCAGTGATGCTGGCCTTCAACAGATGAACTTGATTTAGGTTCAAGTGAACTGACATTTTTTTTTTGCGTAGATCTGTGCTGCCGTTATTAGGGCTTTCTGTGTCGTGATCATGCTGCTATGGTGTACTTAAAGAGTGTTGCTGTAGTTAAGTGTTTCAATTTGTGTGTCTGGACCAGGGTATTCAAAGTGTACAACAGTAAAGAATTGAGCTGAATTATCTATGTCTCTGTGTTTTGTGTTGTCGGGGTGTTAGTTAGTCTGGGAAGGTGCGGGGGGGGGGGGGGGGGGGGGGGGTTCATGGGCAACCCCTTACGGGTTGTGACACTCCCCCTCTCTCTTTCTTTCTCTCTCTTCCCTGTTTCTGTCTTCGTTAGTATTTGGGGGGGGGGGGGGTTTCGCCCCCCTCTCTTTCTCTCTCTCTCTCATTCTCTCTCTTCCCTGTTTCTGTCTTAGTTGGTATTTGTGTTTTGGGGGTTGTTGTTGTTGTTTTTTACCAATAACTAACTTAATGACTAAATGTCAACTCTGGCAATTACAATGCGCGCTACACACACTAATATATATATATATATATATATATATATATATATGTGTGTGTGTGTGTGTGCGTGTGTGTGTGTGTGTGTGTGTGTATGTGTGTGTGTGTGTGTGTGTGTGTGTGGCTGCTTGGCGAGTGCGTCTCGTTTCCACTCTTTCACACGCGTTGCCGGATTTCAACACCATTTCTCCACTTTTAAAAAAACAATGTGAAAACTATCAATCTCCGGAGATAACGACTCTCATGCCACCCTCCCTCCCTCCCTCCCATCCCACCTCCCGCAGCGCCAGACGATCTGATCCGCCCACACCAACACCACCCTTTAGTGTTATCACCAAAAAGCCAAAAACAACAACAAAAAATAAAAACGATTCACAACCCACCCTGTCACCATCACCTTCTCTACAACGCATTCACCCCTTTCCCCCTTTCGAGATCAACGGCCTCAGGGAGAAACAGGGCTGAGGGTCCGGTGGGGAGGAGGGGCGTTGCAGGGGGAGCATGTCTCTGTTCCCTCAGGTCAATGTTCCCTCAAGTCTCTGTTCCCCCAGGTCAATGTTCCCTCAAGTCTCTGTTCCCTCAGGTCAATGTTCCCTCAAGTCTGTGTTCCCTCAGGTCAATGTTCCCTCAAGTCTGTGTTCCCTCAGGTCAATGTTCCCTAAAGTCTGTGTTCCCCCAGGTCAAAGTTCCCTCAAGTCTGTGTTCCCCCAGGTCAATGTTCCCTCAAGTCTGTGTTCCCCCAGGTCAATGTTCCCTCAAGTCTGTGTTCCCCCAGGTCAAAGTTCCCTCAAATCTGTGTTCCCCCAGGTCAATGTTCAATCAGGTCTGTGTTCCCCAGGTCAATGTTCCCTCAAGTCTGTGTTCCTCCAGGTCAATGTTCCCTCAAGTCTGTGTTCCGCCAGGTCAATGTTTCCTCAGGTCTGTGTTCCCCCAGGTCAATGTTTCCTCAGGTCTGTGTTCCCCCAGGTCAATGTTCCCTCAAGTCTGTGTTCCCTCAGGTCAATGTTCCCTCAAGTCTGTGTTCCCCCAGGTCAATGTTCCCTCAAGCCTGTTTTCCCCATGTCAATGTTCCCTCAGGTCTGTGTTCCCCCAGATCAATGTTCCCTCAGGTCTGTGTTCCCCCAGGTCAATATTTCCTCAAGTCTGTGTTCCCTTAGGTCAATGTTCCCTCAGGTCTGTGTTCCCCCAGATCAATGTTCCCTCAGGTCTGCGTTCCCCCATGTCAATGTTCCCTCAAGTCTGTGTTCCCCCAGGTCAATGTTCCCTCAGGTCTGTGTTCCCCCAGGTCAATGTTCAATCAGGTCTGTGTTTCCCCAGGTCAATGTTTCCTCAAGTCTGTGTTTACGTAGGTCAATGCTCCTTCCAAATTTGTGTTCCCCCAGGTCGATCCCCTTCCCCTCCCCCAAGGCAATGTTCCATCAGATCATTGTTCACGCAGGTTAGTGTACCCTCAGGTCAATGTGGCTTTGGGATTATGTTCCCTCAGAGTGAATGTTCCCCAAATTCTAAGTTCCAACAGGTCTAAGTTCTTCCTTGTCTCTGTTCCCTAGGTATATATTCTCCCGGGCCTCTGAGAGAGAGAGAGAGAGAGAGAGAGAGCACTGAAATGTTTAACATTTCACAGAGAGAGAGAGAGAGAAGGAGAAAGACACAGACAACCAGACACAGAGACAGAGAGATATGGCTGATCACAAATCATAAGCCTCGAATGAAGGGGTTGCGAACAGTTCGCAATATAAGCTGCATGAAGTATGATGAACCGAAACGAGAGGGGCGCTGAGACACACACACACACACACACGCAGACTCACAGACAGAAAGGGAGAGTGAGAATGATAATGTGAGACACACACATAGAGGGAGAGAGAGAGATATATAACATTGAAAAGGACACGTTAACGTCGTGCTCCATCTTTCGACAACTTAAAGAAGGATGCCGAGGTGTGTTTATCTATCACCGAAACTGACTGTTTAGGTTGAAGACGGACATGGAGAATAGGTTAAAAAGATTATCAAAAGAAGGGCTTAGTCTTCGTCTCTGTGGGAAAACCCCCAACCCCTCCTGTTCATGACCCCCACCACTCCTCCCCATCCTTTTAACGCCGCTCCTCACACACACACACACACACATACACACACACACGCGCGCGCGCGCGCGCACACACACACACACATACACACACGCACGCACGCGCCCACTGACATACACACACGCACGCACACACACATATACACGTACGCACGCACGCGCCCACTGACATACACACACGCACGCACACACACACATGCACGCACGCACACACACACACACACACACACACACACACACACACACACCTATGCGCACGCTCGCACGATCAATTTTTTTCCCAGCTTTTCCAGAAATGTTTGCGGATAACAAGCTCGCTGGAAACGGCCGCACGATCTAAAATGAATTTGGACGGATGATAGGCAAGCGAACAGCCAAATACTGGTGTGCGAGTGTGCGTGTGTGTGTGTGTGTGTGTGTGTGTCTGTGTGTGTGTGGGGGGGGGGGCGGGTGGCAGCGGGGGGGGGGGGGAGGGTAAGGAGGGAGAGGGGGCGCAATCGATTCCGAGTTTTAAAAAGAGAGAGAAAAAAAAAAGAAAAGGGAGAAAGAAAAAGAAAAGCAAGCATTAAGATTTGATCAAGCAATCTCTGTAACCTTCATTTTTCACTTCAGAAAGTCCCTGGGTTCTCACTGGTAGCGCAGCAAACGGTTGCTATCAGCTGCTCGTCGCTTTGAAAACAAAAAAAATAACAAGAGAGGCAAGGCCTTCAAGACTTACTTGTGATAAATTAAGTCCCCTAG
>NC_134882.1:17926414-17928914 GCF_041734735.1 Babylonia areolata | reverse complement strand
GACTTTTTTGTTTTTCTTTACAGTCGGCATCTGTGGACATTTTAGTGTTGCTTGCCAAAGGGTGTCAGCGGCAGCAGTGTGTGGGGTGCAGGTGCTGAGAGATGTGTGCAGATCATCAGTCCTCTGTGGTTCACCTCTCTGTCTCGTGGCCAAGAGAAACATCTCCCATACAGGAACCTGTTAGTCTAGCACACGTCTCATGATTGATTGAACACACTCACCTCACCCAACTATCCCTCTTCAGCATCACGCAGCAACATGCAAAACACTCTGTCTGGTCTTTTCATGTGTGTTGTGTCTCTATTTTGTTAGTCATTCTTTCATAAGATGACAATAAAGTGTAACACGGTGATATTATTAACAAATAGTAAAGAGTGGTAATTCTTTCCATTACACAAGCTACACAACTTCAAGTCAGTGATGCTTACGCTACCGATTCAGCTAGCACACAGGTAAATAAAAGGTACATTGGAACAAACCCAGACACTTCCTCGAAAAAGGAAGCGCTGGGCCTGTCCTTATACCAATCATTTGACATGTGCACACAGCAGCAAAGACAGAAGAAATGTGCAAACACAAATTAGCTTTTATTCAAGACTGGCAAAGCCTCTTTAATCCTGAATAAGCCACACAGAACACATGGACAATACAGAACAAATACATGGTTACCTCGGTAATTTATCCACTGGAAATTAACAAATAATGAGGCCAGGAGACGATATGATTAACAAATAGTAAAGAGTGGTAACACGTGATATTATCCATAACAAATTTTTTTATGTATAATGGTTTCTATTTAGTCTATGTGGTTTCTGACACTCTATGCACTGTATGTTATAAATGTATTCACAAATCTGCCCCTTCCTATCTTTGTGGCTGCCTTCACCTCTACACTCCATCTCGCTCTCTACGATCGGCTTCGGATCCACCCTGTGCACGCAGAACCAGATTCAAACACTCGACTGTTGGCCGCCGTTCTTTCTCTGTCTCTGGACCTTGTAATTGGAATGAACTTCCTCTTTCGCTTTCGTCAGGTCTCTGCACCCAGCTCTTTCAAGTCTGGCCTTAAAACCCACCTCTTCCCAAAACAGCCTCCCTTCCCTGCCTCTTCCTTGTCTTCAGTTTCTTCAGTTTTAGAGTCATGCATGCGTGTGAATGACTGGCGTGAAAGCGCTTAGATTTGTCTGTGCACAAGATTCAACGCTATATAAATACTATCATTATTATTATTATCATATCAACATATCTGTTGTGCAGTTTCTCCTTTATTTCTCTGTCTGTGCGTCCATCTCTCATTGTGTCTCTGTCTGTCTCTGCCTCTCTCTCTCTCATTCTCACTCACTCACTCGCTCGCACGCTCATTCTCCAACAAACTTGTAAAAGAAGTAATCTAGCACATCGGTAAATAACAGCATTTGTGCCCAGAGCAAATTTCACACTGTAACCTTCACGCTAAAACGGAGTATCCCATCGCTTTGAAATGCTTGAAACACTGGTTACTTTCTTTCTTTGTTGTTGTCTGTCTGTCTGTCTGTCTGTCTGTCTGTCTGTCTGTCTGTCTGTCTGTCCATTATTGTTGCGTTTTGGGGCGGAGCGGAACGAGCTGGTTTATTTGTTCAACGAAATGTCGGAACCACTGCCAGTAGTGTTGGCGACACATAAAATCATACTGTGTTGCATTTCCTTTTTGTCACCACTAGATTTCTCTGTGTGAAATTGGTGTCCCCAGGTAGAGCACGTTACAACAGTGCTGCGCCAGTCTTTCATACTGTCCACAAGTGCGTTTGTTTATACTGTCGAAGTGGGTGTTTCGACATAGTTTGGCCAGGCATAACCCCATTTGTTGCCGTGGGTTGTTTCACGTGTGCTGTGTTCATGTTGTACAAGAGACTCTCAGTTAATTGACTCATCCAAAAGACTGGCACCCAGATCACCAGTAAAGAATATTTGTATTTGTATTTCTTTTTATCACAACAGATTTCTCTGTGTGAAATTCGGGCTGCTCTCCCCAAGGAGAGCGCGTCGCTACACTACAGCGCCACCCTCTCCCCCCCCCCCCCCCCCCCCCCCCCCTCACCCCCCCCCACCCCCCCACCCCCCACCTCCCCTGCGTGCAGTTTTATTTGTTTTTCCTATCGCAGTGGATTTTTCTACAGAATTTTGCCAGGAACAACCCTTTTACGTACGCTAAGTGCATGCTAGCACACGGGACCTCGGTTTATCGTCTCATCCGAATGACTAGCGTCCAGACCACTACTCAAGATCTAGTGGAGGGGGAGGAAATATCGGCGGCTGAGCCGTGATTCGAACCAGCGCGCTCAGATTCTTTCTCTTCCTTGGCGGACGCGTTACCTCTAGGCCATCACTCCACCATGGTGGAGAGGTGTGAACGAAAATCCCGGTCCCGTGCGGGACTCAAACCGTAGACCGCATCGTCCTAGTCGAGTGCATGATTACCTCAAAGCCACGGCTCCGCTGCCAAACAGTAGGAATGGTGATG
>NC_134882.1:17908914-17921414 GCF_041734735.1 Babylonia areolata | reverse complement strand
TCTGTGTGTGTGTGTGTGTGTGTGTGTGTGCATGTGTGTGTGTGTGTGTGTTTCTGTGTGTGTGTGTTTCTGTGTGTGTGTGTGTTTCTCTGTGTGTGTGTGTGTGTATTGTGTGTGTGTGTCTGTGTCTGTACGTGTATGTATGTATGCGAGTGTATGTGTGCGGGAGGAGGGAGGGGGGGGGCGTATGTGTATGTGAGTATATGTGTATACGTGTTTGTACGTGTGTGGGGGAGGGGTTGGGGTGGGGGCGGGGGGCTGGGTGTGTGCATGCGTGTGTATATGTGTATACGTGTGTGTACGTTTATGTGTGAGAGTGTATGTGTGTGTGTGTGTAATTCAGTAATGACAGACATGACACGGTGCGTTGGGAAGAGAACTTCAGAATGCATGCCCTAAAAAAGGGGGGCCGGGGGGGGGGGGGGGGAGAGAAACGATCTTTCTCTGAACAGTTCTCGTAGAAACAAGTGCGGGAACGGGCAGCGGAACGGGAAGGTCTTGAGGGGTTGCGATACCACTGGGCCCAATTCTGTCTCCACCGACACGGTCCATGCACTGTGGGATCGACTTCTTCTTCTTCCTCTTCTTCTGAGTTCGTGGGCTGCAACTCCCACGTTCACTCGTATGTACACGAGTGGGCTTTTACGTGTATGGCCGTTTTTACCCCGCAATATAGACAGCCATACTCCGTTTTCGGGGGGGTGCATGCTGGGTATTTTCTTGTTTCCATAACCCACCGAACATTGACATGGATTACAGGATCTTTAACGTGCGTATTTGATCTTCTGCGAGCGTATACACACGAAGGGAGAGGGATCAGGAACTAGCAGGTCTGCACATATGTTGACCTGGGAGATCGGGAATATCTCCACCCTTCACCCACCAGGCGCCGTTGCCGAGATTCGAACCCGGGACCTTCAGATTGAGACTCCAACGCTTTAACCACTCGGCTATTGCGCCCGTCGTAGAATCGTCAGATCTCGGTAACTCGCCGATGAACTGTGATTCGTGTTTTATGAGCTACTTTACCGCAGACCGAACTACTCCGAACTCTATTCCATGCAGAATTATATAGCATACAATGGCGCGGATTCAGCGAAGAATACAAAAGTTACGTTAACTCACTCAGTACGGCCAGTCCTCTCTTCTCCTCTACACAGACCCCTCGGATGTCCTGTGTGTGCCTGAATGACCCAACCTTTAGCTTCCGTCGTCAGAATTGTGGTATTCTTTGTCAACACTCACCTCTTCAGTATAAGAGCCTTCCGCTTGCAATATTTTGATGATGGTAATTGGGGTGAAACGCTGTTAACGTTGTCTCTTTCGCCGTTCGTATGGAGAGAGTTAATCTCCGGGTCGTCATAAGTCATGTCAACTGGTTGTTGGTCATCAATGCTTTTCGTGACTCGCTGTCATCGACTGAGGGTCTCTAGTAGGCACGGTGGTAATTGTGCCAAGTAGGGAGGTTTAAATCTTTTGGTTCACTCCGTTCACTAAAGCAGGAATTTTGTCTCCTTTTTCTTTTTATTTTATCTATTTTCACTTATTTGTTTTATTGACGATGTTGTCTGTTGTTGTTGTTGTTTTATCTCTGGGATTTCTATGTTTGTTGTTGTAGTTTTGTTGGGTTTTTCTTCTTGTTGTTTTTGTTTTTCCTTATCTCTTAATATTTCTGGGTTTGTTCTTATCTCTGATATCTTCATATCTTATCTCTTCCGCTCCTCTGGGGTAAACTTTTCCTTCAAACGGAAAGTGGTGACGAAGGGAGTTTTTTTTCCCCCTAATGGAAGAGTCGTGTTTTCGCTGTACGCCTTGGCAAACACACAAGAATCTTAAGCACTTGAAGAACTGGCGCTTGTTAAAACATACAGGAAATACCCTTTTAATCTTTACTCAGTTAATGCATTCCATGAGGGGGAAAAAGTCATTCATAATTCTGAATCGGTGTTTTGTCCCTGTTGTATGTGTATGTGTTGATAGATAGATAGATAGATAGAAGCTGATGAACGGTTGCTATATTCTCTAACTGTTCAACGAGTGCTTACACGTTTCTTGTTTTTCTTTTTTGTTCGTCTGTTCTCTCTCTCTCTCTCTCTCTCTCTCTCTCTCTCTCTCTCCTCTCTCTCTCTCCTCTCTCTCTCTCTCTCAAATAAAAAAAAGAAAAAGAAATTGAAGCAGCAGCTGATTTTTATAAACATAGACGTTAATGTAGCACTGAAAGATTCAATGAGATTGTCAAAAAACAGGCTAACTGTATGAAGAAAACAATTCACATGAATAATGAATCGCGTACGTAATGGTTTGACAAAGATTGCAGGTAATCAAAACAGAATTTGCGAAGAGGTTGTAGGAAATGCACGTGCACCTTCGAAAAAGATTATAGTTTTTTCGTTCTCTTTTCTGTTGGTTTTTTTTTCTTGTTTTTATTATTTAATTACTAGAAGAGAGAGAAAATCAAAACTTTATCATAAGGAAAAATAGTAATTGGAACGCAGCATTGATAAAATATTTGTTAAATTCTGTTCACTGACAACAACAAAAAAACTTTGGGGAACAGAATGTCCCGTTGAAAACACAACCAAAACATATTTCTAAAAGACATGTTTCACCACTTCAGAAGCATACTTGAAAAATTCACAAGAATGGGTGATAATAGACTGGCTTGAAATGCATACAAAATACTGTTGAATTTAGATAGCAATCGTCAAAAGACGAGGTGGCTGACGTATATAAATGTCTTTTTCGTTTGGTTATCCTTATACGTGGGATAATCAGGGCGTTGAAACTATTATTGGAATCTTTGTTAATGTTTCAAACAAAGGATTATTGACTATAGGTGGCAGGATTGGCACGATCATATTCAGACTAGTGATCGGTTTTTTGAATATATATTGTTTAAGACTTTAGAACCTTATAGTTTGATTGATATGAACAAGTATGTTAGACGTGCATTATCTAAATTTAGGTTTGTTGTGTCTGATAGTTTTTGTCATCGTTTCAGATTCAAAAGGAATAGTTCTGTTAATGTTCTATGTCGTGTATGTAATACATCTGAAAAAAATGAAATCCATATCATGTTTTGTTGCCCTGGTCTGCATGACCTCATGATTAAATCAACTAAACCTAAGTATTATCAAAATTCTTGTCTTTTCAGATTCAGTCTACTTATGTCATCTAAAAATGAAAATGTGTTGACGAATCTGGCTTTATTTGTCTGCAAAGCACTGAGGCTACTGTATATTAGTACGACTAGCCTTTTGGATGCATTCATGTATTTCAGTGGTACAAATGTTGTTAACATTTGTTTAAAATCTATACTGGTATCATAATTACCATCCGTTTTATTAGTATGTAATGACCTCTTCAGAGAGGATGCTGTGGCCTATTCTGAATAAAATATGCGTATTCACATTCGCACTCGCATTCGCATTCGCATTTGCATTCTCTCTCTCTCTCTCTCTCTCTCTCTCTCTCTCTCTGTATCTCTCTCTGTATCTCTCTCTCTCTCTGTATCTCTCTCTCTCTCTCTGTATCTCTCTCTCTCTCTCTCTCTCTCTCTGTATCTCTCTGTATCTCTCTCTCTCTCTGTATCTCTCTCTCTCTCTCTCTCTCTCTCTCTCTCTCTCTCTCTCTCAATCGAATCGCCCTCTGTGTATCCTTCAAGGAATACTGGATTTGACGATGGCAAGGGAGTTAACACATGAAAGCTTGATTTTGATGAGAATCTGCCAGCCTTTCACACACACACGCACACGCACACACACACACACACACACACACACACACACACACACACAACACACACTACCTGAATTGGCACACATTTGAACGTGCATCGTTACAGCCAATCAGCCGAATGCAGCAAACGGAAACAGTAAATGCCAGGTGGGGGTGCGAGTGCATGTTGTACGGTTGCCACGTGCTGTGGCTCTGTCAGTGGTGCAGTGCAACAGGGAATCCGCCGTTAACGACGACATATCACTTCCTCGCTTTAACATGAAGAGGAGGGAGGGACCGTGACACTGAAGAATCGGTTCGGCGTCGCAACTTCCGATCCAAGGTTCATCAGTGATGATGATGATGATGATGGTGATGATGATGATGATGATTATGATGAGAATGATGATATAGGTACTTATATAGCGCCTATCCTCGGTCGGGGACCAAGCTCTATGCGCTTTACAAACACGGGGTCATTTGCACAACAGGCTGCCTACCTAGGTAAAACCGACTGACGGCTACCATTGGGCGCTCATCATTCGTTTCCTGTGTCATTCAATCAGATTTCAGGCACGCACGCATACACACTCAGACAGACATAACATTTTGCGCGTATGACCGTTTTGTTTATTTACCCCGCCATTTAGGCAGCCATACTCCGTTTTCGGGGATGTGCATGCTGGGTATGTTCTTTTTTTCCATAACCCACCGAACGCTGACATGGATAACAGGATCTGTAACGTGCGTATTTGATCTTCTGTGTGCGTATACACACGAAAGGGGTTCAGGCACTTGCAGGTCTGCACATAATTATGTTGCCCTGGAAGATCGGAAAAGTCACCACCACCCTTTTACCCACCAGGCGCCGTCACCGAGATTCGAACCCGGGACCCACAGATTGAAAGTGCAACGCTTTAACCACTCGGCTGTTGCGCCCGTCAGTGATTAGGGTTCGATGCCGCGTTTCAGCCTGGTGCTCTGTCCTTGGGAGAGGGACTTTTTTTTTTTTTTTTTTTTTTTTTTTTTTTTTTTTGCTGCCCCATCATCTGCACCGTTTCAGTGGCATTACTCCCACGCCGCTCATTTAGATTCCCCCATACACGGCCACACCCGGGTTCGTCCGTCGTAGTTCCAGCGTCGGCAGTCCACAGGGAACCATCGATGTTAGGTCGCCAGGAGGCCACACACCAGAGGAGACCCTGCACTGCTGCTGAGTCACTTCGGTGGTGTTCAGGGAGAGGGACTTTCCTCACTTCCCCTTCGTTTGAATGGGTTCTTGACTTGGGTCGGATTGGGGGGCGGGGGCGAGGGCTCGGAGGGGGTGGGGGGGTGTCAAAACGGTGCAAGAAAAGGATTATGGGCCTTACCTTCCTTCTCATGCCGAGCCCCGGACACAGTGAACATGAATTCACATCCCCCCTTTTGCTTCGTAAAAAGGCTTCGAGACCTTTTTCGTACATTATTGGGCGCTGCATTCAGTCTGGAGCAGGTTAACCCTTTCACTGTCAAACTCGCATTTATGCAGCAGCTGGGTAGAGGACCCATGTCACTGAAGGGTGACCAGATCGTGGGTCTGTTATCGATGAACCTACTGCTCTTTATATTCAGTGGTGGGAGGAGAGGCCATATGTTCTACACATCGCAGGGGGAATCCTCAGCTATTCCTAGACACCATATTTCTGTGTTTATAGCACAATGGAAATTTTGCACTCTAAATTGACTGGCGGTGAAAGGGTTAATTTAAAGGCAGCGCTGTTTGGGAAAATCTCTCGTGCCCGTATCTTGGGGTTTGTGCCAGATTTTTACTTGTTTATTTTTTTTTAACATTTTTAAAATTCCATTTTGATAAGTTGACATTTTACAACAACAACAGTATCTTAATTGACATTTATAAAGAAGAAAAAACAAACAAAAAACAAAACAAAAACCAACCAAACAAACAAACAAACAAAACAAAAAAACACCATAAATACTCTGACAGAAACAGCCAAGCAGCTGGATTATACCCTGGTTGGTTATCATCATGGAGTATTATCATTCATTTCTTACAATCTTACACAAGCTGTCAAAGGAATACAAACTGTCAAATATCTTAGAACACGTTCACAGCAAGTACTTTTGTAGCCTGTATTGATTCTAATTGGCCCAAATTTACCTCCATGGTCAATTCAATCTCGCCAAGAATTTGACCCCTATACCATTATTTGTATGTAAAGTTTCTTGAGCCAGTCAGTCAATCTTAAATAAACAGGAACATTAAAACTTTTTTTTTCTAATTAAAACTGCACCGTTCATTTTGTTCTTTTGTTACAAAATATACTAGATTTCGGATCGTAATAGGACAACATAGAAGTATTCAACGCTTTGCCGTTGGCGTTGGTGGTGATGGTGTTGTTGATGTTGACGGTATTGACGCCATGTATTCGAGTAAATGCGATTGTGTTGTATTGCATTGCATTGCATTGCATTGCATTGCATTACTTTTTGTCGCAACAGATTTCTCTGTGTGAAATTCAGTCTGCTCTCATCAGAGAGAACGCGTCGCTACAATACACAGCCACCCATACTTTATATTTTATTCTTCTGTGTGTGTGTGTGTGTGTGTGTGTATGTGTGTGTGTGTATGTGTGTGTGTGTATGTGTGTGTGTGTATGGGTGTGTGTGTGTGTATGTGTATGTGCGCATATGTGTGTGTATGTGTGTGTGTATACACTTTTTTTTTTAAATCCAAGCTTTTTATGTATTGAGTATAATTTCAAAATGTAATGTTTAAGATGAGAAAGATCAGTTTAAAACAAATTAAGTCCCCTAGCATTAATTACAGAGTAATTTCCCTTTTTTACTATCTGCACCAAAACGTTTGCAAAATAAATAAAACTTCCATGCTTAGCAAAAGAAGTTCATGTTTGAACAAAAAATGATAATAATGACTGCTCTTGTTGTTGGGTCAGAATATCAGATCAAAGTGCCAAGTTTAGAGAATACAAAAATATAAATATAACAGTAAATGCAGTTTGCATATAATTAGGCTTCTTTTTTTATTTTTTGTGCCCATTCCAGAGGTGCAATATTGTTTTAAACAAGATAACTGGAAAGAACTGAATTTTTCCTATTTTCATGCCTAATTTGGTGTCAACTGACAAAGTATTTGCAGAGAAAATGGCAATGTTAAAGTTTACCACGGACACACACACACACACACACACACACACACACACACACACGCACACACACACACACACACACACACACACACACACACACACACACAGAGAGAGAGAGAGAGAGAGAGACAACCGAACACCGGGTTAAAACATAGACTCACTTTGTTTACGCAAGTGAGTCAAAAATAAAGTCAATACGCGAGGGAGCATCAGGAATCAGTTTCCACCGTGAGTCAATAAAGATATACACCTATCTTAAAGTTACAATGGATGCTTAATAAAAAGGGAGGCCAAAACAGCTTTTTAGTATTCAGAGAAGTCAGTTTTTGATGATTTTCTTTCCCGGATACCACGAGAAAACAGCGACCTTCAATCTGTTCGCTATTTACATGTGACCTATAATCAATTTTATTATATTCTAATGTATTTACTTATTCGTTTATTTTGTTTGATTAATTCAGTCTATGTTTATGTTGTTGTTGTTTTTATGATAAAAAAAAAAAACCCATAGGGTAGGTTCTCAAGGCCTGACTAATACGTTGGGTTTATGTGTTGTCAGGCATCTGCAATTCTTTAAAAGCAGATTTGGTGTAGCGTAAAACGATCAGTCCGTCCGCTTTGACACTTTTATTTTATTTTATTTATTTTTATTGTTATTTATTTTCTCTTTTTTTATTCATTTATTTTATTTTTATTTTTATTTTGGCGCGTTGGGTTACGCTGCTGGTCAGGCATCTGCTTGGCAGATGTGGTGTAGCGAATATGGATTTGACCGAACGCAGTGACGCCTCCTTGAGCTACTGATACTGATACTGACACTTGGAAACTGAAACTAAAAACTGAACGTTGTAAAAAAATAATAATAATAATAAAAAAATCAAATCATCTCTATCACCCACAGCAATGAAAGAGGACACAGGCCAATGAACGTCCTAGGACACAGGCCTATGAACGTCCTAGGACACAGGCCAATGAACGTCCTAGGACACAAGCCAATGAACGTCCTAGGACACAGGCCAATGAGCGTCCTGATCCCAGAGCCAGACAGCAGCTGACGGTGAAGTGGCGTCATGTTCCACTAACCGTGCACCAAGCAGAGCCCTTTGCTCCTTTGAAAAGGAGACATGGATAACAACGAAAAGGGCCCCATTCCCTTCATCTCAGACGAAAAATATGTTCTGTTTTATTTACGTCTGCAGTGTGTTGACGTACTGAAGTCAGTGCTGTACTCTGTCTCTCTGTCTCTGTCTCTGTCTCTGTCTCTCTCTCCCTCTTACTCTTTCTTTCTGTCTTTCTCTCTGTGTCTCTCTCTTTATCTTTCTTTCTCTCTCTGTTTCTGCTTGTCTCCTTTTCTCTTTCCCACTCTTTCTATCCCCCCCTCTCTCTCTCTCCTTGTCCCTCTCTGTCTCTCTTCCTCTCTTAATCTCTTTCTGTCTTTCTGTGTCTCTCTGTTCCTCTGTCTGTGTGTCTGTGTCTGTCTGTCTGTTTGTCTGTCTGTCTCTCTCTCTCTCTCTCTCTCTCTCTCTCTCTCTCTCTCTCTCTCTCTCTCTCAGAAATCAAATAGAAAATGGCCAGAAACTCTTGCCTTAATCAGTGATTTTTTTTTTGTTTAAAAACAAATAGATAAATGGACAAGTGACATCTATGATGAAACGTATATATAAAATATAAAAAACTGACTAAAAACAAGAGCAAACAAGTATGAGGGTTTTTTTCACATGGTAACAAAAAGATGAGCATGTTCCATGCACCCTGTACTCAGTCGGTTTGCATAGCGTTTGTTTTGGGGGATTTTTTTTTTAATAAAGAGGGTGCTGTGATCACCACTTCAAATTACAGTGACGATTTTGTGTTAACTCACTCAGTACGGCCAGTCCTCTCTTCTCCTCTACACAGACCCCTCGGATGTCCAGTGGGTGTCTGAATGACCCAACTTTTAGCTTCCGTCGTCAGAATTGTGGTATTCTTTGTCAACATTCACGTCTTCGGTATAAGAGCCTTCCGCTTGGTAATTGGGGTGAAACGCTGTTAACGTCGACTCTTTCGCCGTTCGTATGGAAAGAGTTAACCCATCGACTGCTGCTGCCGACGACGATGGTCGTTAGTGAAGGACTTGTCACCCTGAGCTCACAGGTAAGGGTATCTGTCATTCGCCGTTATCATTTGGACTTCTTTCTCTTGGGGTTTGCACTGTATTTTGTTCCACTAAATCAACACATAAGAGCTCAAAGAAAGCAGTGATTGTGCTCACATTTTATGCCACACTGACCTCTTTTCTCTGAAGTTCAGCAACGTAGGGGTGAAGGAAAATGGTGTGACGCCTATTCCAAATAATACTGATGTTGTTGGTTTTGTTGTTGTTGTGGTTGTTGTTGTTGTTGAAGGATTGATAGCCCTGAATATCTCTCCACATAAAACTGACAATAAAAAAAACTTTTTTTCGGGGAGTGAGGCGGGGGGCGGGGGAGGGGAGGGGGGGGCGGCAGTTGGAGTGTCGGGAGGGGTTAGGGAGGGTTGGGGCGGGGGGGCGGGGGGGGGGGGCTGTTGAGGGGCATGGCGGGTTCAAAAAGTAATATTACTTGCTCTTTTCTGACATTTTCTATCATCCAAGAACGAAGTTCCAGCAAAAGCGAAACATGACAAGGCGAGTTTCAAGTTTTCTATTTTGATCCCCCCCCCCCCACCCCCCCCCCCGCCCAACACACACACACAGACACACACACCCAACCCCCTCCCCGTCCTCTTCCCCCTCCTCTCCACTAACTTGTCCAGATCAGTTTTCCCCACCCACCCAACCAGCAACCCCCCACCCCCACCCCTCCAGTCTAGCGCTGTCAGTGAACGTGGTCCAACTGACGGCATGGCTCGGGCTTTCTCCCTTCATCTCCCTCCTCACACAGGGTCTGGTTTGTTTGGGTCTGTAGCATGGTGACGGACTGAAGTTCTGTAGTTTCTGTGTGTGTGTGTGTGTGTGTGTGTGTGTGTGTGTCTGTCTGTCTGTCTGTCTGTCTGTCTCTGTCTCTGTCTGTCTCTGTCTGTCTGTCTCTCTGTGTCTCTGTGTTTCTGTGTGTGTGTGTGTTTTCTCTCTCTCTCTCTCTCTCTCTCTCTCTCTCTCTCTCTCTCTGTCTGTCTCCCTTTCTCTCTCTCTCTCTCTCTCTCTCTCTCTCTCTCTCTCTCTCTCTCTCTATCTCCCCTCTCTCTCTCTCTTCGAGGGCTGGGCGAATTATTGCATGTATGATTCATCCATTGCCATCTGAAAACGAAAACTAATTCATTCATTGTCACCATCCATATACAAATATATCATTTGAAATAAGATTTCTAAGGGGGATGTTACATGACAACACACACACACACACACACACACACACACACACACACACACACACACACACACACAGAGTGGGGGGCAGGTTTATATCATGTTTGATGAAAGGAAAATGGTCCTCGTGCTTTGAGGCAGGTTGCAGAGTGAGCTGCCACGTTCACAGTTGGCAGATGTCATTTGATGTGTGTGTGTGTGTGTGTGTGTGTGTGTGTGTGTGTGTGTGTGTGTGTGTGAGTGAGTGTGTTTGTGTGTGTGTCTGTGTCTGTGTGTGTCTGTGTGTGCGTGTGTTTGTGTGTGTGTGTGTGTGTTGAGTGAGTGTGAGTGTGTTTGTGTGTGTGTTTGTGTCTGTGTATGTCTGTGTGTGTGTGTGTGTTTGTGAGTGTGTGTGTGTGAGAGAGTGTGTGTTGTATCTGTGTGTCTCTGTGTGTCTGTATCTGTGTGTGTGTCTGTGTGGCTGTGTATGTGTCCAATCAATAATTGCACAAAGTGCATTCTCTCTCTCTCTCTCTCTCTCTCTCTCTCTCTCTCTCTCGATATGGATATTCATATATATATATATATATATATATATATATATATATATATAATGCTGTCATATCTCCCTATCTTGTTTTCATAATCTTTTCGCTTCAGTAGAAATATAGCAAAGAGGAGCCAATTCACATAAATCTTTCTCCCCCCCCCCACCCCCACCTCTCTCTCTCTTTCTCAGTCTCTCCTCCTCCTCCTCCTCCTCATCTTCCTCCTCCTCTCTCCCTCTTTTTTTCTCTCAGGTGTTCATTATCTTTTCCCTTCAGTGAAAAACCAGTCAAGAGGAACTTGTATGCACGAACGGAGATTTTCTCCTGCAGCATGAAGGTTCCAGCATCCCATCCCATGCTGTTGACCAGTAGTAACGTGCAGTTCGGGAAGCACACGATCTGTTGCATTATATCCGATGCCGCACCGTACCGGAGAGGTCAGCGTCGCGGACAAACTATCGGGAGGACACAGGTTCAAATAAATAGGAAGACTGGGACCCACACAGTCGAGGATCATCCATTTCACGGATGCGCTTCTTGAGAAGTGTTGCTTCAATTTCCTGACCAACACTGCACGTATCTGTATCCCAGTCTTAGCCTGGTTGACACCAAGGTGTATGATGAGGGTAAAGTCCTATTTTAGCATCCTAAATTCGGGAACGACGGGTGCAATAGCCGAATGGTTAAAGCGCTGGACTTTCAATCTGAGGGTCCTGGGTTCGAATCTCGGTGCACCTGGTGGGTAAAGGGTGGAGATTTTTCCGATCTCCCAGGTCAACATATGTGCAGACCTGCTAGTGCCTGAACCCCCTTCGTGTGTATGCGCACGCAGAAGATCAAATACGCACGTTAAAGATCCTGTAATCCATGTCAGCGTTCGGTGGGTTATGGAAACAAGAATATACCCAGTATGCACACCCCCGAAAACGGAGTATGGCTGCCTACATGGCGGGGTAAATAAAAAACAAACAAACGGTCATACACGTAAAATGTTACATGTCTGTCTGAGTGTGTATGTGTGTGCGTCTGAAATCTGATTGAATGACACAGGAAACGAATGATGAGCGCCCAGTGGCAGCCGTCAGTCGGCTCTACCCAGGTAGGCAGCCTGTGGTGCAAATGTACCCCGTGTATGTAAAGCGCTTAGAGCTTGGTCTCTGACCGAGGATAGGCGCTATAGAAGTATCCACATCAATCAATCAAACCTATTTTACCGGCATTTTTTGTGCTTGTATGAAACGGTATTACAGTTAGGAAATATTGTGACCCATTTTCAATGGATTTCGACTCTTAATGTATACGTTATTTTACTCAGTTTTGGTGTGGATACAGTCATTAACCTAACGTGCCACTATCTTGCTTTTTTTCCGTTTTTGCCGGTCCCACAAACCATGAAAATGTAACCAATAGGTGATATAATTTTGGACGTATGAGAGTACAGCCTTGTCTGTCAAGTAGTCTCCAACCTAAATGACCGCAGCAACGTCATCATTATCCCCTATCACCATTCGTCGCCATTGACATATCGAACATAAAAATGTCCTGGTGCCAGTTACATTGCTTGGTTCTAACTTTCTGACAGTTACACGTGACTAAATTCCCTACGTTGACCCAACTAGGTCATTGGTCAGTTCCATACTACACACAGTTTGTAGCGGGTTACGACTATACTAGGCTCTTCCGTCCGACCAGTGCAACTGGCTCCTCAAGAGGAAATCACATGCACAAATGGTATTTTTCTCCCCCAGATGCTCTACATCATATAAG
>NC_134882.1:17903914-17906414 GCF_041734735.1 Babylonia areolata | reverse complement strand
AGTATATTGCTTATTTCCTTGTATGACAATGGGCAATATACTTTTGTACTATCTATATGATTTTTTGCTCCCCTTTTTGCTGCCCTGTCTGCTTGGTCATTATAACGGAATCCAGTGTGGGATGATATCCAACAAAAATCAACATTTGTACCCTTCACAAATAGGGAGTGCAATAAATATCAGTGTTGTTTTAGATGGTAATTTAGAACATAATTTGTAGATTCTGCTCTTCAGTGTAAAGCGTTACTTTACCCAGCGGGGTACCTATACTACTATTACTACTACTAATAATAATGATGATAATGATAATAATGGATACTTACACAGCACTCTATCTAGAAAGCTGCTCTAGGTGCCTTACAAAATACCTAGTGTTATACATAACGCAATAGGCCTACATCAATGATACAAACACAGACGATTTTTTTCTTGGCAAGCCATACACACATAAACACAATGCATGCATACATACATGCAATCAGACATTCAGTCATTACATACATATACATACACACACGTGTGTGTGTGTGTGTGTGTGTGTGTGTGTGTATGCTGTGTGACGAATATGACCAGGATGTAACCACTGGCTGCAGACGCCCAGACAGCACCACCCAAGGGAAAGATAACTGTCACCTGTAACGACGGCTGGCCGTGCATACTGGCCCGCACACGGGCAATAACTCTGGACGTACGATCTGGGGAATACATTTCCCCGTACCATCAAGGGTCTCTTATCATCAGCATCTGTCGGATGAGGGTTATACTTAGGGCGGAGACGTTTCGCGATTGTCCCGTTTGCACAATGTTCTTTGCACTGAAAAAACTATTTTTGCTATAAAAAAAAAAAAAGCAGTCCCTAGCAAAAATTAATCCACAAAGTGTTGATTGCGTAAGTTTCAGTTTCAGTAGCTCAAGGAGGCGTCACTGCGTTCGGACAAATCCATATACGCTACACCACATCTGCCAAGCAGATGCCTGACCAGCAGCGTAACCCAACGCGCTTAGTCAGGCCTTGAGGGAAAAAAACGGTGAATAAATAATAGATAAGCTTACATGAATAAATAATGATTATAATATAAAAAAGGTAGTAGTAATGATAATAATAATAAAATAATAATAATAATAATAAATAAATAAGACAACAATGATGATAAATCAGCAAATAAATTTAAAACATGAAGACACACATTCACACATACCCCCACACATGCATAACAGATATGCACCAAACATGTAGTTTCACAGATATGAAAGCACAGTCAAATACATATAAATGTACATGAGCTCCAACACACACACACACACACACACCACACATTATCCTGCACCTCCTCTACCCCCCTCCTCCACACACTCATTTCTAGTCTACGTATCGCAACTTCCACGGCACACACACACACACACACACACACACACAGATTGCGTAAGGGCCAGTGGTAGTTCTGTTCACTGCCCATCTTAATGCGGTCATTTTGGTGTGGTCAGCATTGTGTTTGTTTCCCGAGTTCAACAGGTGAACGCTTGAGTCACTGTGGTAGAGTCAGTGAAATGTCAGATGACCATAAGATCCATTAACCATTCCCTCACTCTGTTCTGTAGGTGTGAGCAAAGTAACATGTAGCCATTTTGTCAGTTTAGTGTTGTAAATGTGTTAGATGTAGACACTTTTTCCACTCATCAAAGTCCCTGGAGAAAGGATCTATGGTTGACATTCGTTGACACATCTTACCTCTTCTTCTTCTTCTTCTGCGTTCACTCGTATGCACACGAGTGGGCTTTTACGTGTATGACCGTTTTTACCTCGCCATGTAGGCAGCCATACTCCGTTTTCGGGAGTGTGGGACCTTTAACGTGCGTATTTGATCTTCTGCTTGCATATACACTCGAAGGGGGTTCAGGCACTAGCAGGTCTGCACATATGTTGACCAGGGAGATCGTAAAAATCTCCACCCTTTACCCACCAGGCGCCGTCACCGTGATTCGAACCGGGGACCCTCAGATTGACAGTCCAACGCTTTAACCACTCGGCTATTGCGCCCGTCGACACATCTTACCAAAGTGAGTCGTATTTCACAAACCACAGTTTCATTTTTACGGACATTCTCAATTTATCAGTGTTATAGACTCAGCGGTCTTTTTTTTTTTTTCGCCGTAGACCTATCTTTCGTGAGTGTAGTGTCAGACACTTCTCTGCACCTCCCATCTCAGAGGTTCTGACGATCGCAATTTTCAGAAGTTGACTGCAGATTGGGAGTGAAAGAATCATTGCAGTTACAGAACGTGCATGTACGTGCTTTTCGGAACTTGTGAACGCAAACACGAACAATGGTTTCCGCACAATACGATAGAAGGCGAGTTCCTGTCAACAGCGTGAGTACTGGGCGTTCTCTATTTCTAAGTGATGTCAGTGTAGTTTGGGGGTGATGTGGCAGATCCGGTCATGCGGTGTTGAGTCTTCTGATCCAGTGATCAGGGTTCCATGTCACGTCTGGGCATGATG
>NC_134882.1:17896414-17898914 GCF_041734735.1 Babylonia areolata | reverse complement strand
TGTGTGTGTGTGTGTGTGTGTGTGTGTGTGTAGTGCGTGCATGTGTGAGTATCCACAAGTTTTTATATTGATATGCACTTGCATGTATCCTAATTTCAACGTATCTGTGTTTGTGTATGATTTTCGATTTATGTTCGTATCTTGTTATGTACTATCCCCCCAATATTCCTTGTGACCCCGGTACACTTGGTAAAAAAAAGACATTCTATTCTATTCTATTCTATTCTATTCAAAACGTGAACATGGATGAAAACAATGTGTCAGCAGGTGTTCTTCATTGAAAAGGACGACAAACCCCCTCCCTCCCCTACCCCACCCCCACAAGGCTGTCTTCATATCGGATGGGAACTTGGAAATATTCACACATTTCCCAGAGGGAAGATGGGAAAGCATAAAGCTCATAAAGCGTTTCTTCTAAACAATCGCTTTGACTGTATAAATTTCTGTTTGTGTGTGTGTGTGCGTGTGCGTGCGTGCGTGCGTGCGTGCGTGCGTGTGTGTGTGTGTGTGTGTGTGTTTTTGTGCGTGCGTGCGCACGAGCAGCGATACCCACACACGGGTTCGCTGAACAATACACGCGCAAAGGGTAAGGTTAAACAAGATAGATTGTTACTGAGAACATAACTCACTCGTGCATACACACACTTCTTCCACCCGCCCCCCCCCCCACCCCCCAACTCCCCCTATCCCCCACCCCCTCCCTTCTTTGTTTTACTTTATCTTTGTTATTTGTCTGTTATCAACCTTTTATTTCGCTCTTCTGTTCATTCGTTTCATTATTCACTTAGTTTTTTTTGTTGGAGATATTGTTGATATTTTCCCCATCATTTATTAGGTTCCTGAAGTATTTTGTTGTCTGCCAAGGTCTGGGCAACGTTTGACGAAACGCCATCACTCCAGATCAATGAGACAGCTTTTATAAGAGTTGTTGCGGCATAAATATTTTGTATTTGTATTTGTATTTCTTTTTATCAGATTTCTCTGTGTGAAATCCGGGCTGCTCTCCCCAGGGAGAGCGCGTCGCTACACTACAGCGCCACCCATTTTTTGGTATTTTTTCCTCCGTGCATGTTTGTTTTTTTTTTCCTATCGAAGTGGATTTTTCTACAGACTTTTGCCAGTAACACCCCCTTTGTTGCTGTGGGTTCTTTTACGTGCGCTAAGTGCATGCTGCACACGGGACCTCGGTTTTATCGTCTCATCTGAATGACTAGCGTCCAGACTACCACTCAAGGTCTAGTGGAGGGGGAGAAAATATCGGCGGCTGAGCCGTGATTCGAATCAGCGCGCTCAGATTCTCTCGCTTCCTAGGCGGACGCGTTACCTCTAGGCCATCACTCCACTTACTATTATATGGTCGCCCCTGCACATACTGTCGCCGGCGACCACCACCATCGTACAATCATCATATCTACAATGAATTTTTTTTACTCCAACAACTGGCGACAATATATGCAGTGAGGCTCTGCACATATCGTCGTGGGCAACTTTTTATGGAGTGATGGCCCAGAGGTAACGCGTCCGCCTAGGAAGCGAGAGAATCTGAGCGCACTAGTTCGAATCACGGCTCAGCCGCCGATATTTTCTCCCCCTCCACTAGACCTTGAGTGGTGGTCTGGACGCCAGTCATTCGGATGAGACGATAAACCGAGGCCCCGTGTGCTAGCATGCATTTAGCGCACGTAAAAGAACCCACGTCAACGAAAGGGTTGTTCCTGGCAAAATTCTGTAGAGAAATCCACTTCGAAAGAAAAAACAAATAAAACTGCACGCAGGAAAAAATGCAAAAAAAAAAATGGGTGGCGCTGTAGTGTAGCGACGCGCTCTCCCTGGGGAGAGCAGCCCGAATTTCACACAGAGAAATCTGATGTGATAAAAAGAAATACAAATATGCAGGGGTGACAATATATGCTGCAACAAGGTCTGACCACCTCTCCAAATAAACTTGACTTTTTTTTCCCTGTTGAAGGAGAGAGCTTTCGTGACTACTTTAATTAACACTAACTGTAAAAACGTGCTGTTTGTTTCTTTCTTTCTTTCTTTTTTATTTCATAAAAAGCAGTAGACTCAACCCCGCGGTATGCTAACATTTTCCATAACCCAAGAACGAAGTGGCAGCAAAGCGAAACATGACAAGACGTGTTTCAAGTGCTCTATTCTCGGGCTTCCCCTGATCCTCCTCCTCCTCCACATCCTCCCCACCAACTTCCCACTTGTCCAGATCAGCTTTTTTTTTTTCTTCCCCCACCCACCCAACTAGCAACCTCCCCCCCCCGCCCCGCCCCCTACTCCTGCTGTCAGTGAACGTGGTCCAACTGACGGCATGGCTCGGGCTTTCTACCTTTTCATCTTCCTCCTCACACAGGGTCTGGTTTGTGTGGGTCTGTAGCATGGTGACGGACTGAAGTTCTGTAGTTTCTCTCTCTCTCTCTCTCTCTCTCTCTCTCTGTGTGTGTGTGTGTGTGTGTGTGTGTGTGTGTGTGTGTGTGTGTGTGTGTGT
>NC_134882.1:17878914-17881414 GCF_041734735.1 Babylonia areolata | reverse complement strand
GTTTTGTTTTGTTTTTTACCCCCCGCCATGTAGGCAGCTGTACTCCGTTTTCGGGGGTGTCGTCATTTTCGATGTGTTGTTCCCTGTGTCCCGGACAGCCCAGTGCAGCGAGGAGTGCAGCGCCAGTCACGGCTTCTGCCTGGAGCCCTTCAAGTGTCGGTGCCGTCTAGGCTGGAGGGGCGTGCACTGCTCCCAGTGCCAGACCTTCCCCGACTGTCTGCACGGCTACTGCACGGAGGCCCTGCAGTGTCTCTGTGAGACAGGGTGGAGCGGGTCTCTGTGTAATATTGGTAGGTGTTTGCGTGAGGAGGGGGGTGGGCGGGTGTGTGTGTGTGTATGTGTGTGTGTTGTGTGTGTGTGTGTGTGTGTGTGTGTCTGTCTGTCTGTGAAGGGATGGGTGTGGGTGGGTTGGTATGGGTGGGTGGGGAGGACGGAGGAAGGGCTGGGGGTATAGGGAGGGGAAGGTGGGTGTTCCTGTCTGTGTGTGTCTGTGGGGGGGGGGGGCTGGGGGGGTGGGGGGGGTATACGTGTGTGTGCATACCTATATGTGTGCATGTGTTTGTATGTGTGTGTGTGTGTGCGTGTACTGTGTGACAGACACACAGAGAGGCTGACATCATGTGGGTTTGGGGCGGGGGTTGGGGGTAGAAGGAATGAGAAAGTAATATATTCAACATGCTGGAGAAAGAACTGGTGTGGACAGATGCACAGAGAGAGGAAGGGGACAGAGGCAGAAAGACAGGGGGATATAAAGAGAAAAACACAGATCATAGAAAGGTGGGAAGAGATGAGAGAGAGAGAGAGAGAGAGAGAGAGAGAGAGAGAGAGAGAGAGAGGGAGACAAAGTATCAACAGGACATTAACACAAATAATAAAAAGGATGTTGAAGAAGATACTACAGACAATGGACCAGGGAACAGGCAGAAGAAGACTATCGGATCAAATCGGATACGCAAGACACAGAGACAGAGACAGATAGAGGATGAGAGTGTGACATTCATCAAAATGGCTTTGATATCTCCGCGCAAACAAGTCCACTTCCGGTACGTCACTTCCGCTAAACCATGAGGCCACAGTACACAAGGGGTTAATGATGAAACAACAACAATATCGACAGCAATAACAAGAGCAGTAACAAGAACAACAACAACAACAACAACAACATCAACAACAATAACAACAGTAACACCAAAGCAATAACAACAATAACACCAACAACAATAACAGTTGCAACAGCACGATTAACACCAATAACAACAACAGTAACAACACAACAACAATGACAGCAGTAAAACAACAACAACACATAAGTTTTACAGATCAATGTATGCCACACGCAGGAAATGAAGCAGACTGGTGGGTCAGGAGGACAGTCACACAGGCAGGAAGACAAACAGAAACAGGCAGAGACACACAGAGACAGATTCACACACACACACACACACACACACACACACACACACACGCACGCACGCACGCGCGCACACACACACACACACACACACACACACACACACACACACACACACACACACACACGCACACACACGCACACACGCACACACACACACTTTCACTTCCGGTACGTCACTTCCGCTAAACCATGAGGCCATAGTACACAAGGAGTTATTGATGAAACAACAAAAATATCGACAACAAGAACAACAATAACAAGAGCATTAACAACAACAACAGTAATACCAATAACAACAACACAGAGAGAGAGAGAGAGAGAGACAGAGAAAGAGCAGAACTGTACTACCGGTCGAGCCTTTCCTATAGACCCTTTGGCGACAGGTCCGTGATAAAGGGGGAATTGGGTTAGGGATACGGGGGCGGCAGTCAAATGGTTATTAAACCAAAATGAGTATATTCACGCTCACCCTGACTTTTGGATATCAAGCCTTCAGTTACATTGTAAACCTTCCTTCAAAACCAGCGTCCTTCAAGAACTCAGTTTAATAACCTACTGACTCGCGCTCCTAGGGTCAACCTGATCAGTGATGGAGGGAGACGTGGGGGGGGGGAGGAGTACTGGTGTTGTGAAGGTTTTGCTGTTCGAGGAAAAGTAGCCACGCAAACATTTTACAACTCTTATAACTTTCTCCTGCAAGGGTCCTGTCAAACAAACGACTACATCGACAACAAAATGCAAGCAACAGACTTGTTGCTCCTTCGACCTCTTGTAGACACGAGCTGTCATTGAGCAAACTATTGAATCGTCATTTATAACGTCAAAATAGATTGCTTCTCGGTCTAGACTGATGATCATTTTCTTCCTGAGAAAGTGGAGACAGAGAGAGAAAAGAAAGACACTGAATACCTTGACCGGGGTGAACAGAGAAATAAGAATGAGGAGAAGAAGAAGCAGGAAAAGGAGGATTAAGGGAAGAAGAAGAAGATGGAGGTGAAGAGAGACAGAGAGGAGGGAAAAAGAGAGAAAGAACCAGAGAGGATGCTCTATAAATTCACAAAAGGAAAACCAAACAATGAAGAAGAG
>NC_134882.1:17866414-17871414 GCF_041734735.1 Babylonia areolata | reverse complement strand
CTCTCTCTCCCTCTCTCTCTCTCTCTCTCTCTCTCTCTCTCTCTCTCTCTCTCTATCTCTCTCTCTCTCTCCCCCACCCCTCCTCTCTCTCTCTCTCCCCTCTCCTTTCCTCTCCTCCGTCTTTCTGTCTATTCGTCTGTCAGTCTGCCTGTCTGTCTCAGTGTCTGCCTGTCTCTTTCTCCCCCTCCCCTCTCTCTCTCTCTCTCTCTCTCTCTCTCTCTCTCTCTCTCTCCCTGTCTCTGTCTGTCTTCGTCTCTCTATGTCTGTCTCTCTATCTCTGTCACACACACACACGCGCGCGCGCGCGCATGCACGCACGCACGCACGCACATTTCATCCCCATTACTAAACACATCAACGAGACAAGAATGGAAGGACTTTTCTGTAACAGACAATGGGTCAGTGAAAGAAGGAAGACAGAAAGAAAGAAAGAATGAATGAATGAATGAATAAATGAATGAATGAATGAATGAAACAACCAAAAAGACAGAAAGAAAGAAAGAAAGTTGGTTGAACAGAAGGAAACAAACAAAAAAAAGCCAGGAAGAGACAAACAAGAAAGAAATAAAACAGAAAGAGAGGAAGGGCTTGGACTTTGTTGTTTATAGTCCAGCCGATCACACAGGGTAATATCAGGACAAAGAAAGGAAGGAAGGAAGGAAGAAAGAAAGGAAGGAAGGAAGGAAGGAGGGAAGGAAGAAAGAAAAGAAGGAAGGAAGGAGGGAAGGAAGAAAGAAACAAAGGAAGGAAGGAGGAAGGAAGAAAGAAACGAAGGAAGAAAGAAAGGAAGAAGGAAGGAAGGAAGAAGAAGAAAGAAAGAAAGAAAGAAAGAAAGAAAGAAAGGAGGAAGAAAGGAAGAAAGGAAGGAAGGAAGGAGGAAGGAAGAAAGAAACAAAGGAAGAAAGAAAGAAAGAAAGGAAGGAAGGAAGAAGGAAGGCAGGAATAAAGAAGGAAAGAAAGAAGGGAGGAAGGAAGAAAGAAAGAAGAAAAAAGAAAGGAAGGAAGGAAGAAAGAAAGGAAGGAAGGAAGGAGGGAAGGAAGAAAGAAACAAAGGAAGAAAGAAAGGAAAGAAAGGAAGGAAGGAAGAAGGAAGGCAGGAATAAAGAAGGAAAGAAAGAAAGGGAGGAAGGAAGAAAGAAAGAAAGAAAAAAAGAAAGGAAGGAAGAAAGAAAGAAAGAAGGAAAGAAAGAAAGCAGCTGGCTAGAAAATGTGGCAGGAAAGAAAATGAATGTTACGTGTAGACCTATCAACATCAACCTCACACCACGGGGGTAATTCGAGTTCCAGTACCAGCACTTCCAGACAGTCAGGATACCACTACTGCCAGAGTTCTTTCCACCTCACTTGGCACTTTCAGGGTATTTTTAAATGTCATCAGCCAGTTTAGATATCACGACTGTCGACTTCGACTGCGGTTTCGTTAACGAATTTATCTGTACTTCTCTCTCTCTCTCTCTCTCTCTCTCTCTCTCTCTCTCTCTCTCTCTCTCTCTCTCTCTCTCTCTCTTGCTCTCTCCCAACTCTTCTCTCTCTCTCTCTCTTCCTCTCTCTTTCAATCTCTCTCTCTCTCTCTCAACTTTTTCTCTCTTTCTCTTTCCCTCTCTCTCTCTCTCTCAACTGTATCTCTCTTTCCCTCTCTCTTTCCCTCATCCTCTCTCTCTCTCTCTCTCTGCCTCTCTCTCATTCTCTTTCAGCCCCTAAGCTAAAAAAAAAACAACAACAAAAAACATTAGTCTTGGGCTTGTTGTTTCAGTTTTATTTCTTTTCAGTGAGGTCACTGTTGTACTTCTCGTTGTTGTGTTGTTCTTCCTGTTTTATTCTTAGTTGAAGTAAGACGTGTGTGCAACACGTGCACCCTAACTGTATACAGGTCGGTGACCTCACATTAAGATTCTTGAGTTCATGAGCTCTCTCTCTCTCTCTCTCTCTCTCTCTCTCTCTCTCTCTCTCTCTCTCTCTCTCTCTCCTACATTTTTCTTTCACCGCTATTTCTCTTTTAACTCCATCTTTCCCCATCTACTTTTTTTTGTGCAACAGTGTCAGACCTCAAAGCGAAATGGGTCAACCAAATCTGTCATCCACTCAATTAAAAGGAAGCCGGAATCTGACTCAGGATTGCGATACTTTCGGTGCCTTTTGATATGACTAACAGCTTGTGTGTGTGTGTGTGTGTGTGTGTGTGTGTGTGTGTGTGTGTGTGTGTGTGTGTGTGTGTGTGTTTATACGTCTGTGAATGTTGTGATGAAAAGCGAGTGTGTGGTCTTCGATACAAGACGGTTAGTTTTTCGCAATGGAGAATTCCTCTGGCCTCTTTCTGGCCTGTAAGAATAGTTATAGATGTGTGTTCGCACGCGTTCGTGCGTGCAGCCTGTGTGTATGTACGTGTATTTGTGAGTGTGTTTTTGTGGGCGGGGTGTGGGGAAGTATGTGTGTGTATGGAAAGGGGGTGGGGGGGGGGTTTGCGGGGGTGTAATGTGAGCGCTCTGCGCGTGTATGTGTGTGTGTGTGTGTGTTCTGTCATACAGATTTACAGATTTGATATTTGAAGAATGCACGCCGCACACACACACACACACACACACACACACACACACGCACGCACGCACGCACGCACGCACACACACACACACACACACACACACACACACACACACACACAACAGCGTTTGTTGTCGGATTGGGCTTGTCAGCTCTTTAACTCTCTCCATACGAACGGCGAAAGAGACGACGTTAACAGCGTTTCACCCCAATTACCATCATCAAAATATTGCAAGCGGAAGGCTCTTATACTGAAGAGGTGAATGTTGACAACGAATACCACAATTCTGACGACGGAAGCTAAAGGTTGGGTCATTCAGACACCCACAGGACATCCGAAGGGGTCTGTGTAGAGGAGAAGAGAGGACTGGCCGTACTGAGTGAGTTAACCCTTGGCACCCGGAGAGACACTGCATAAAGGGACAGGTCAAAGGGAAAGGAAGACTCACAGACTACTACAGCACAATGCAATCAGTCCAAGTAAAACAAACACCTATTTGCAGATAACGACGAAAGAGGTAGTAAGTAGCACAGCGGCTTCTGTTGTAATCACGGGGACTTTGTAAGCTCATGATATAAGCACTTAGCACGTGGCACGCGTGGAGACAGTGCCTTTACTTACTGTTTCACTGTCAAACTGTGGTGTTATCTCTGGCTGACACTGCACGTTAACTCTGTCCATACGAACGGCGAAAGAGACGACGTTAACAGCGTTTCACCCCAATTACCATCATCAAAATATTGCAAGCGGAAGGCTCTTATACTAAAGACGTGAATGTTGTACAAAGAATACCACAATTCTGACGACGGAAGCTAAAGGTTGGGTCATTCACACACCCACTGGACATCCGAGGGGTCTGTGTAGAGGAGAAGAGAGGACTGGCCGTACTGAGTGAGTTAACTCTTTGCTTACCGCTGACGAGCATGCTTGTCAATGAAGGCCTGTCATCTCAGCTTACAGATCAGGAGAGTCAGTCACAGTTCTTTGTTAGGACTTCTTCTTCTTCTTCTTCTTTGGGACTGCACTGCTGTGTTCGGCAAATTCAATTACACCACTGAAAAGAACAGTAGTAACTGCACTTCAAACTAATGCCGCTGTGATCTCATTTCACCAGGGTTCGTCAGGCAAGGGGTTAAACAGTTTGTCAACTTCACCATAGTATCACACAGAATAAAGTACAAGATCAGCACTCTATGTCGTAAATGTATTCACAACTCTTCCCCTTCCAATCTCTGTGGCTGCCTTCACCTCTACACTCCATCTCGCTCTCTACGATCGGCTTCGGATCCACTCTGATTCAAACACTTGACTGACTGTTGGCCGCTGTTCTTTCTCTGTCTCTGGACCTTGTAATTGGAATGAACTTCCTCTTTCGTTTCGTCAGGTCTCCACACTCAGCTCTTTCAAGTCTGGCCTTAAAACCCATCTCTTCCCAAAATAGCCACTCTTCTCTGCCTCTTCCTTGTCTTCAGTTGTTGTTTTTTTATCTCCAGTTTTAGAGTTATGCATGCGTTTGAAAAAGACTAGTGCGAAAGCGCTTTGATTTGTCTCTGCACAAGATTCGGCGCTATATAAATATAATTATTATTATTATTATCATTGTGTCAGAGGCCTTCGGTCAGTTCTTCAGGTGACCGTGGAGACTGTCAGTAGGTGGTTTGATGATAATATAGGTGATTGGAGAAACATGGCTAGCTTCTGTTGTTGGTTTTTATGAAGAGCAAACACGCGAGCGCGCGCGCACACACACACACACACACACACACACACACACACACACACACACACACACATTATATATGTGTACACCGACCTATTAAGAGTGCAAACTGGACTATGGAGAGTGATGTTCACTCATTTTTGTTGTGCTGAAATGGATTTTTCTAAAGTTGTAATAATCAGACTGCTTTGGCAGGTCTAGATTTATTTGTTTAATGAGGGATGAGAGGACAGGAAAGGTTTCGTTTTGTTTTTCTTGTTTTGGTGTTGTTACAGTTACGGGCTGTTAATAGAGACACAACACAGAAAATTATGTTTTGTTTTGTTAGACTATTATAGGCCTACATCAGTTTTGCTAAATGCCACAGACAAGTAAGAGAGAGACGGGGAGAGAGGGGGGGAGTGGAAAGAAGGGAGGGACACACGAGCAGAGAGAGAGAGTGGGTTGAGGGGGGGGGGGGGCGGCGGCGGGGGGACACGTACCAGCAATCATTTTCAGAACACGTTGAGACAGAGATATTGAGAGACAGAGAATGTGTATGTCCGCAAAAAACAGACAAGCAAGTGATATACATTTATTAGAAGAGCATACCACAGGAAGACAGAACGTGTGTGTGTGTGTGTGTGTGTGTGTGTGTGTGTGTGTGTCTGAGGAGACAAACAAACAAATACACACATTCATGTACACGTATTTACGCACACGTGAGCTGACACGGAAGACTGTTCATTAAACTTTCCGTGG